>NC_137324.1:176262146-176557146 GCF_965287045.1 Carcharhinus amblyrhynchos | reverse complement strand
AGTGTGTGTGTGTGTCTGTGTGTGTGTCTAAGTGTGTGTGTGTGTGTGTGCGTGTGTGTCTAAGTGTGTGTGTGTGTGTGCCTAAGTGTGTGTGTGTGTGCATGTGTGTCTAAGTGTGTGTGTGTGTGTGTCTAAGTGTGTGTCTAAGTGTGTGTGTGTGTCTGTGTGTGTGTCTAAGTGTGTGTGTGTGTGTGTGCGCGTGTGTCTAAGTGTGTGTCTAAGTGTGTGTGTGTGTGTCTAAGTGTGTGTGTGTGTGCATGTGTGTCTAAGTGTGTGTGTGTGTGTCTAAGTGTGTGTCTAAGTGTGTGTGTGTGTCTGTGTGTGTGTCTAAGTGTGTGTGTGTGTGCGTGTGTGTCTAAGTGTGTGTGAGAGTGTGTGTGTGCGCGTGTGTGCGCATGTGTATGTGTGTAAGTGAGTGTGTGTGTGAGAGAGTTAGGGTTACACATTACAACCTCGTTTCCCCCTCTGGCGCACAATTCCATGGATGAAATATAACGCCCCCCACCTCCCCCCAATCCAGGAGTGACCGGGGATGGGGGTGGGAGAGGCTGTCTAATGGGGTGGGTGGAAAGCCTCGAGTTTGGGGGAGCCTTTTGTCTTCACAGCTTCCCTTGATTAAGTCGGGGGGCAGGGAAAGTCGAGATTGCCAATTGCGGCCCTTAAAGGTGGCCCATTAAAGGTCACTGACAGACTCCCACCGTGGTGCCGCTCATATTCGAACAGGAGCTGCCAGGGCCCCCCACCACCTGGGCAGGCTGTTTGGGGTGGTGGGGGGGGGGGACCCGACAATTGGGCATCTTGTCATTCAGGTGAGGCCTGACCAGCAGCAGGGGCTGCCGCCACCGCCCCCCCCACCCCACCCTCTCCCCTCATCCACTTACCCTCCTAACACACCCTCCTCCCAGTCTTGTCGTGGGTGTACTTACACTGCATGGAACGCAGTGGGCCAAGAAGGCGGCTTTATCAGAACTTTCTCAAAGGTAATTAGGGCAATACACGCTGACCCATATCCCACTGAATCCCTACAGTGCAGAATGAGGCCATTTAGCCCATCAACTGGGCTTCCTCCAGCACTCCGGTTTCCTCCCACAGTCCAAAGGTGTGCGGGTCAGGTTGATTGGCCATGCTAAATTGACCCTAGTGTCGGGGGAATAATATGTGGAGTTACGGGAATAGGGCCTTGGGTGGGATTGTTATCAGTGCAAACTCAATGGGCTGAATGGCCTCCTTCTGCACTGTAAGGAATTCTAGGATTCTCCAAAGAGCATCTTACTCAAGCCCTGTCCTATACCCATAATCGTGGGCATTTAGCATGGCCAATCCCAGTAACCTGCACACCTTTAGACTGTGGGAGCAAAACAGAGCACCTGGAGGAAACCCACGGAGACACGGGGAGAACATGCAGTCTCTGTACAGACAGTCACCCGAGGCTGGAATCGAACCACGGTCCTTGGCGCTGTGAGCCAGCAGTGCTAACCACAGTGCCACCATGCTATAATAGCTTTTTCTTCTTAAAAGTTGACCTGTCAATCCAGATTCCCACCAGCTCTTCATCATTGAGAAACTGGTTTGAAGCCTGTCGATGAAAAAAATGAATCTCTGTAAGTGATGGCCAAAGATAGCACGTCAAACTCCAATGATGATTTGTTGCATTGGCTTGAAAAAAAGCATGGCAAGATCTCCACCCTGACCTTTCCATGCTGTGAGCTATGTTTAATGGTTGAGCTCTCAAGTATCTGTAATCACACTTCACTCTTTGGAGTGGTGTGAGGCCCACAATTCCAAACTCCAGCCCCTCCCCATTATTGATTCCTATCGATTTGTCCATCCAGTTCCGTCTGCAAACCCCGTGTTTGTGGTGAAGATCGGTTCTCAGAAATCAGATTCCAAGTCTGAAAAGGCTCCTGTGTTTTGGGAGGCCAGTGTGCTTTTCTCAGCTAAAGGATGGAGGCTGAGAGGAGGGCGGCTCTCTCAGTCGGGCGGAGGGTGTGATCCATCGTGGGGAAAGGTTATCTGATCACCAGTCATCAGAAAATTTGCATGGCGGCACAGTGGTTAGCACTGCTGTCTCACAGCGCCAGGAACCTGGGTTTGATTCCTGGCTTGGGTCACTGTCTGTGTGGAGTCTGCACATTCTTTCTGTGTCTGCGTGGGTTTCGTCCAGGTGCTCTGGTTCCCTCCCACAGTCTGAAAGACTTGCTGGCTGGGTGTATTGGCCATGTTAAATTCTCCCTCAGTGTACCCGAATAGGTGCCAGACTGTGGCAACAAGGGGAATTTCATAAGAACATAAGAAATAGGAGCAGGAGTAGGCCATCTAGCCCTTCGAGCCTGCCCCGCCATTCAATAAGATCATGGCTGATCTGTCGTGGCTCAGTTCCACTTTCCCACCCTCTCCCCATAACCCTTAATCCCCTCTCTTATCAAGAACCCATCAACCCGCTTCTTAAAAATATTTAGCGAGGCAGCCTCCACCACTTCAACGGGCAGAGAATTCCAGAGATTCACCACCCTTTGAGTGAAGAAGTTCCTCCTCAACTCCGTTCTAAACCGCCTCCCCTTTATCTTGAGGCTGTGCCCCCTAGTCCTACTGTCTTTTTTGAGCATTGTAACTTCATTGCAGCGTTAATGTAAGCCTTACTTGTGACTAATAAATAAGCTTTAACTTATTTTCCTACAGTCCGAAAGACATGATGATTAGGTGGATTGGCCATGCTATATTCTCCCTCAGTGTACCCGCACAGGTGTGGCGGACTAGGGGATTTTCACAGTAACTTCACTGCAGTGTTAATGTAAGCTTTACTTGTGACACTAATAGATAAACTTCAATTGCAACCTTGACTTTCACACTCACATCTGTGAGTTCAGGAGAAATATTCCACAGAGGTGATCTTCAGGTGGGCTCGCTGAACCTGCCACTCTGAGGGAGATGAATTGACACGCAGTTAAAACCGAAACACTTTGGGTTAATAGCAGTACAGGTATTGCTATTTATTTTAATTCATCTCTGTCAGAAGTCACGCTCGGTAAACCCCCTCCAGGCTAACACCCCAAATGATATTGTCAGCACTTACCATTTTAATAATATATTCCAAATGTCAAGAGAAATGGAAAATAAAAATAATGATGTGAATGTTGATAATAATTCTCTGTAACTGTTTGATTTTTGAAGGAAATCCTGGTGGTGACACATTCTTGAAGTTAATGGGATATGTTTATCCTCTTGCAATGGTTCATGCATGCATAAGCAAAATGATTAGAATTCTGAAGAATTGGGAACTGATGTTTCGCGACACCTGCTACAGGCTAAAGTATTGCCTGCCGTGTGTGAGGAGGTTTTTTTTTTGTGCAAGAAATTAGAAGAGTAACTGATCACCTCTGATTTTGGGAGCTAAGGGAATCAAGCAATACTGGGGATAGGGCAAAAAAGGTGGAGTGAGGTGAAAGATCAGCCAAGATCTCACTGAAAGATGGAGCATCCTCCAGGGACCATATGGTTTGCTCCTGCTCTTGTTTCTTAAGTTCTTAGGGCCACAGCAGAGTCTGGTAAGGTCACGCCACGGCAGATGGAATATGATCTCATGGAGATAGGATATCAGACACTGCTCAAAGCACAAAGAAAGTGCGGTAGCCGTAAATGCTACAGTCTGGTCTGACAAGCTTTTACTGTCATTTTCCAATTCTAGAAAATCCTGGCGTACAATCTAACCCTGCCCCTGCTGCAGACGTCAGTAACGCATGCCTTTCTCAAAAGATTTTGTGATACTTGTGTTTGTAAACTGCTGTGCACAACCCCAGGAGTGCCCCGAAACCCTTTACAATCAGTTCAGTGTTGCCTTTTTGAATTGTGGCCACTGTTGCTGGCAACAAATTTGTACACGGCAAGTTCTCGCAGCTAGTAATGTGGTATTAGCCAGATAATGTTTAATTACTACGTTGGTTGAGGGGTAAATTTCATTTGGGACGCTGGGAAGAACTTAAGACCACGAGAAATAGGAACAGGAGTAGGCCGTTTGGCCCCTTGAGTCTGCTCCACCATTCAATAGGAACATGATTGATCTGACGTTCCTCATGTCCACGTTCCTGCCCTTTTTCCATTACCCTTGATTCCCTTCCTGATCAAAAATCTATCTCAGCCTTAAATCTACACAAAGACTCTGTCCCCACTGCCCACTGCAGCAAGCAGTTCCAAAGATTCACAACCCTCTGAGAGAAGAAATTCCTCCTCATCTCAGACTTGAATTGGCGCCTCTTTATTCTGAGACTACGTCCTCTGGTCCTAGATTCTCCCATGAGGGGGAAACATCAACTCAGTATTTACCCTGTCAAGTCCACTGAGAATCCTGTGTGTTTCAGTGAGATCCCCTCTCATTCTTCTCAATTCCAGTGAGTAGAGTCCCAACCTGTTTAACCTTTCCTCATAACACAATCCCTCCATACTGGGGATCACCCTCTTGAACCTTCTCTGAACTGCCTCCAATGAAATAATATCTTTCCTTCAATAAGGGAACAAAAAGTGCTTCAGATGTGGTCTCACCAGTACCTTGTACGTACCCTCTGTTCTTTATCAAAATATTGCCATGGGGTCTTTTGCATCCAGTTTCATAATTGCATGATTTGCCCATTAACTGAAATGTTTTTGGATTCTGATCAAAAGTAATATTTAAAATTTACTGCAATAGATCCCACTATGTGCAATTATGTTGTGGCATTTTTATGTAGCGGTGCTTTTGAAGCACTTTTTGGTGAAGGGATACATTAGAACAGGACAAATGGGATTAAAGGTTATGGGGAAAAAGCAGGCTATTGAGCTGGATGATCAGCTATGATCATGATGAATGGTGGAGCAGGCTCGAAGGGCTAAATGGCCTCTACTTGCTCCTATCTTCTGTTTCTATGTCTAAAACACCCCGAATAAATATTCAAATCAAGTTTGAATAATGTGATTGGCTATTTAAGCAGTTACCAGGAACGTTGGAAGCATGGAACCATGGAGAAGTATAGCACAATAGGAGGCCATTCAGCCCTTCGTTTTGGCACTGGCCGAAAAATTAAAAAAAAACTAGCTGCCCATTCTAACCGTCCTGCAGCTGGTGTGGAGCCCTGCGGGTTACAGCACTTCGGGTGCAGTCCCAGGTACTTTGTAAATGAGTTGAGAGTTCCTGCCTCCAGTGTCAAAGCACGAAGTAAGATCCAGACACACAGCACCCTCTGGGTGAAGTCATTTTTCTTCATGTCCTCTCTAATCCTTCTCCCAATCATCTTAAAGCTGTGCCCCCTTGTAACTGACCTCCCCATTAGGGGAAACAGGGCACCCCTGTCAAACTCTATCTAATCAACACCATCCTATCCAGTATTTCCTCATTGCTGCAATTTTCCAGGTTTGGCAACATTCTTGTAAACCTCCTCTGCATTCTCTCCAGAGCGACTGTGTATTTCCTGTCATATTGGGACCTAAAATGTACCCAAAACTCCAGCTGTAGCTTAACCAGGGTTTTAATTATTTCCAGCACCACATCCCTCCTTTTGTGTCCTATACCTCACCCAATAAAGGAAAGCATTCCATTTACTTTCTTTACCTCCTTGTCCACCTGTCCTGCCACCTTCAGTGATTTGTGGGTGAGTACTCCAAGCTCTCTCACTTCCTCTACCCCTCCCCATAGCCGGTTATTTATTGAATATTCCTTTGCTTTGTTTGCCCTCCCCAGTTGCATTATCCTCACACTTTCCCAGATTGAATTCCATTTCCACTTCTCTTCCCACTCAACCAAGCCATTGATGTGATTCTGGAGTCGACAGCTGTCCTCTTCACTATCCCCTCCGCGGGCAATTCTACTCATCTGCAAATTTCCCAATCATGCCTCCCACATTTAAATCTAAATTATTAATACATACAAGAACAGTGGCACAGTGGTTAGCACTGCTGCCTCACAGGGCCAGGGACCTGGGTTTGATTCCCAGCTTGGGTCACTGTCTACTTGGAGTCTGCACATTCTCCCCGTGTCTGCGTGGGTTTCCTCCAGGTGCTCCGGTTTCCTTCCGCAATCTGAAAGACATGCTGGTTAGGTGCATTGGCTGTGTTAAGTTCTCCCTCAGTGTCTCTGAACAGGTGCCGGAGTGTGTCGACTAGGAGATTTTCACAGTAACTTCATTGCAGTGTTAATGTAAGCTGACTTGTGGCACTAATATTAAATAAATAAATGCATTTCATAGGGTCATCATCATTAGACATAGAAGTCTACAGCATAGAAAAAGTACAGGCGCCAGAGTGTGGCAAATAAGGGATTTTCACAGTAACTTGATTGCAGTGTTAATGTAAGTTTACTTGTGACAATAACAAATTAATGACCAGCAAGAGCCCCAACACTGAGGCCTGTGGAACATTACACTCATGAAAACATCCATCGAGCATCACCTTTTGTTTCCTGTTACTGAGGTGACTTTGGGTCCAACTCGCTAGCGTTCGCCCGTGTCCCATGGCTCTCGCTTTTGCTTTTCCCAGAATGGAAATGGAGTCTCCCATCGTGTTCGATAAAACCAGCGACGCATGTTGGTTTAAAACCTGATCCAAAAGTGCAGCACCTCCAACAGTGCAGCATCCTCTCAGAACTGCGCTAGGACGTGTGAGCCGAGGACTTGTGCCCAAGTCTCTGAAGTGGGGTCTTGAACCTGGGTGACTCAGAGGTGAGAGTTCCCCCCACTGAACCAAGGCTGACACTGGCATCTTATTTCCACGCTTTAGTTATTTATTTCTGCTTTGCTTCGCTCGGTGACATATCGGTCGCAAAAATAAGAAATTTGAAGACAGAGCAGCTTGTGTTACAGTGGGAGCAAGATGCTGCCTTATATGTAATAGATACGCGGGTCTGTCCCTCTGGGGTTGTAACCTTTACTTTCAACTAATGGATGGTAACGTGAGTAAAGAGAAACAAAAGGGAGAGTAAACTGATATATTCACGTGGGAGAAGTTAGTAAAGGCAACGTGCATTAAAGGAAACACGGACAAAATATAATAAAATGGCAATAAAGGACCAGTAAACAATACAACATAATGGAAATTTAAAAAATAATAAACTTTACCACGTGAAGAAACTCTGACTAAGCAAGCTCAGTATACATAATGAGCACATGAAGCACTCCAGACATTCTCTCTTCCACCTTCTCCCTTTGGGAAAAAGATACAAAAGTCTGAGGTCACGTACCAACCAACTCAAAAACAGCTTCTTCCCTGCTGCTGGCAGACTTTTGAATGGACCTACCTTGCACTAAGTTGATCTTTCTCTACACTCTAGCTATGACTGTAACAGTGCATTTTGTACGCTCTCCTTTCCCTCTGTATGAACGGTATGCTTTGCCTGCGTAGTGTGCAAGAAACGATACTTTTCGCTGTATGTTAATACGTGTGACAATAATAAATTTAAAAAAATTCAACTTCAGTTGGTTCACTGCGAATATGGAAGTTTGTTATTAAAAAGATGTAATCATCACACACGGCCCTTGGCTTGTGGAAACATGTCTTTTTGTCTCTTGTTGTTAACCTCGAGGGTGGATTGGTTTCTTCTGGGAAGCACTGGTTATGTTCTTAGGTTGGCAGCTAACCCCGACCCTGACACCACCTCCAGCAGCTGTCTGTTATCAGGCAGTAACATAAGAGGTTCCCCAAAGACTGTTGGAGGTGCTCTGCTCTGTCCTCCGTTCCACCCACTGTTCAATTCCTTTAGTAACTTTCTCAAGCAATAATAATTTGTTTGAGCACAAAATCAGCCCCGTCGTGTTTCCTGGTGCAGAGCAAAATAATTTTGTAACATCCTAGGCCTCAAAATAAGGGGGAAACAGATTTAGGACTGAGTTGAGGAGGAACTCCTTCATCCAAAGGGTTGTGAATCTGTGGAATTCCCTGCCCAGTGAAGCAGTTGAGGCTACCTCATTGAATGTTTTTAAGGCAAGGATAGATACATTTTTGATCAGTAAAGGAATTAAGGGTGAGCGGGCGGGTAAGTGGAGCTGAGTCAAAGGATCAGATGGCCTACTCCTGCTCCTAGTTCTTATGTTCTTAAGTTAGTGATGACATATCATGTCCAGTGCCATGCTGACTGAGACACACCCAGCCTCCATGTAAGGATAGCAGTACTAGAGGACACAGCCTGAAGATAAGGCGGGGGAGGGGGGGGCAGTTTAGATCAGAGTTGAGGAGGAGCTTCTTCACTCAAAGGGTGGTGAATCTCTGGAATTCTCTGCCCGTTGAAGTGGTGGAGGCTACCTCACTAAATATATTTAAGTTACGGGTAGATAGGTTTTTGGTAGGCAAGGGAATTAAGGGTTATGGGGAGAAAGCGGGAAAGTGGAACTGAGCCACTTCAGGTCGGTCATGATCTTATTGAATGGCGGGGCAGGCTCGAAGGGCTAGATGGCCTACTCCTGCTCCTATTTCTTATGTTCTCCATTTTGGTATTACACTTGTAGCTCCTTGTCAAACACTGGTGAGTTAACCAAAATGCTTTTGAATTCTGATCAAAAGGTTTTGAATGTTCAAAAATTTCACTAATTGGAGTTCCATCATGGTATTTCTGTGGTAAAGTTACTTTTGAAGCATTTTCAGTGAGCAGGTCCACCAAAATCCCTCTAAATATTTAAATTGCGCTTTAATGATATGACTGGACGGCATGGTGGCATAGTGGTTAGCACTGCTGCCTCACAGCGCCAGGGACCCAGGTTCAATTCTGGCCTCGGGTCACTGTCTGTGTGGAATTTGCACATTCTCCCCATGTCTGCGTGGGTTTCCTCCGGAAGCTCGGGTTTCTTCCGACACTCCAAATTGTGCAGGTTAGGTGGATTGTCCGTGCCAAATTGCCCCTTAGTGTCCCAACATGTGTAGGTTAGGGGGGAATTAGTGGAGTAAATATGTGGGGTTACGGGGAATAATGCCTTGGCGGGATGCTCTGTTGGAGAGTCAGTGCAGACTCGATGGGCTGAGTGGCATCCCTCTGCACTGTAGGGATTCTATGACTGGCTGTTTTATACATTACTGAGATCCAACCAAATTCAGTGCAAATTGAATCTCTGCCAGTGTTTGTAAAAACCAGTCAAAAACCAGTTAAACACTATTGGTATTTTGTCAGTGATGTCAAGGGGGTGAGAGATGGACTAAGGCTGTACAGAATAACTCCTGGCAAAATCCCTTGACTGACTTGTTAAAGATTTCCTCCGTTGATGTAATGATGCTGTAGTCGGTGAGATCACATCTAACACTGAGACTCTTTTCTCCATCCTGAGATTTGAATGGCTGAAAAAATTAAGAGTTTAAAAATAGTGCGTAAAGGTTGAAAGTGAGGCAGGTCTAACTTGCACCAAACAGTTCACAAAATGTGCGCTTCTGGGTGTGAATTGTAAAATGGAAACTGGGTTAACTTAAGGTTTTTCCTTCTTTATAATCTTCATAAGATTCTGTTTAATGGCAAACACTGACATGGTATATCGAAGTATCATAGAATCCCTACAGTGCAGGAGGAGGCCACTCAGCCCATCGAGCCTGCAATGGCAACAATCCCAACCAGGCCTCATACCCGAGATACCACATATTTACCCTGCTAACCCACTGACACTAAGGAGCAATTTATCACAGCCAGTCCATCTTTGGAGGGAACCGGAGCACCCAGAAGAAACACATGTAGACATGGAGAGAAAGTGTAATCTCCACACAGACAATAACCAAGGCCAGAATTGAACCTGGGTCCCTGGCGCTGCGAGCCAGCAGTGCTAACCACTGTGCCACCATGCCACCCACTGGGAATATTCCCAGTTTACTCTTGAGAACACATTCAATCCCTTAAGAATAAATCTAAAGTTCCTCCACCCAGCAGTCTCTTTTGCCATCAAACCAAGTTGCACACGATGACAAACCATTTATTTGCACAAAATGTGGGAGGAATGGGGCAGGTGTGAGGGCAACTATCAGGAATAATGAGTGCAATTTACATTAGTGCATACTAATCAAATAGCAAATTGGGGCTTATATAATTATTTTAATCTGAAAAGGCCATGCAACCATTCCTGCCAACATACCACACACAGTCATGGTCTATGGGTGTTTCTGACAAGGCTAGCGTTTATTGAACTTAGCATGGCCAATACACTTAATCAGCACATCTCTTGGACTGTGGGAGGAATCCAGAGCACCCAGAGGAAACGCATGCAATCACGGGTAGCACATGCAGACTCGGCACAGCTAGTGGTCCAAGCTGGGAATTGAACCCGGGTCCCTGATGGTGTGAGACAGCAGTGCTAACCACTTCACCATGAATTGAAGTAGTCTGAAATGTTGGTGTTTAGCCCAGGAAGTAAAAGTTGAAGCAATTGGGTAGCTGGATCCCTGAGCAATTGTTTGAAAGCTCATTATTATTCAAGACAAAGGAATACTGAAAGGAGAGTTGGAAAAGCTGGAGGTGGATCCTTGTTGACGACAGATGTGGGAAAGTATCGTTTGTAAGAAGATCACAAAGTGTGTCTTTTTGAAAGTGGAGTTTGGAAGCACATATGTGGAAACTGGAGTCCAATGAGTTGAGTTGGCTCCTGGTGTAATAATCATCTGGGGGGGGGGATTTGACAAGAAATTCACAGAAGCACAACTCTGCCACTGGGTTTCAGAGTGGGGTGTGGCTGCACCGACATGGCAGAAACACCTGACATCCCCCCAATCCCATTTACCATTTATCCTATGGACGGCACAGAGCAGAGATCCAAGTTCAATTCCAGTCTTGGATGACAATCTGTGTGAAGTTTGTACATTCTTCCTGTGTCTGCATGGGTTTCCTCCAGGTGCTCCGGTTGCCTCCCACAGTCCAAAGATACGCAGGGTAGGTAGATTGGCCATGCTAAATTGCCCCTTAGTGTCCCAAGATGTGTAGATTAGATGGATTAGCCGTGGTAAATGTATGGGGTTATAGGGAGAGGGTGGAGGTGAGGGCCTGGGAGGAATACTCCATTAAAGAGTTGATGCAGATTCGATCAAACAACTGGCCTCCTTTTGCACTGTAGGAAGATTATGGGTTCTATGATTTTATCACACTTAAAAGTAGTTTATTTATTAGTGTCACAAGTAGGCTTACATTCACACTGCAAAGAAGTTATTGTGAAAATCACTTAGTTACCACACCCTGGCGCCTGTTCAGATACACAGATGGAAAACTTAGCATGGCCAATTCACCTGGCCTGTGTATCTTTGGACTGTGGGAGGAAACTGGAGCAGCCGGAGGAAACCCATGCAGACACAGGGAGAACGTGCAAACTCCACACAGACAGTGACCCAAGCTGGGAATCGAACCTAGGTCCCTGGTGCTGTGAGGCTGCAGTGCTAACCACTGCGCCACCGTGGCACTCCTTGGCCCAAAGCCTTGAATGTTATGATGTGCCAAGTGCTCATCCAGACACTTTTTTAAAGGTTGTGAGGCAACCCGCCCCGACCACCCTCCCAGGCAGTGCGTTCCAGACCATCAGCACATTCTGGGTAAAAGATTTCCCCTCACGTCCCCTCTAGACCTCCTGCCCCTCCCCTTGAATGTGTGTGCCCTTGTGACTGACCCTTCAACCAAGGGGAACAGCTGCTCCCTATCCGTGCTGTCCATCATCCGTGTAAGCTTGTGCACCTCAGATCCATTGCCACGGCACAGGCTTGTATACAGAACATCCCTGGCTAATGTGTTTTTTGTAAAAGGGCACCAGGGGGATCCGAATAGACAAGGGGAGAGTTAATTAATTGAAAATAAACTACTTGTGAAGTTTACTGTAAGCTGTGAGGCCTCATGCCGCTTCGTGGTTAACTTGCCATAAACCACTGCAAACTGACGTGTAACCAGCAGTCAATAATTAGATAATAGGCCGTTTGTTTCCAGCTGCTGTAGATGGGGCTGTTTAAAAAGCGAAGACTATTTGATGCGTCCAGATGGTGGAAATTTGATGAGAAAGTGGTGGGGACTGCATCAGGCCAGCTGTCGGTGAAGAGAATAATTGTACTTGGTCACATCTCCAAGTCTCTCATGGGCTGTATGAGGCAATAGAGCAGCGCTAGGCTCACACTTTATCAGGTAGCTCATTTCTGATGGCGCCAGTGTTGTACTGCTCTACTGCCTCAAAATCATTAAAGGGTGACTCAGTATTTAGAACTGCGGCCTCACAGCGCCAGGGACCGGGGTTCGATTCCCTGCTTGGGCCGCTGTCTGTGCAGAGTCTTCACGTACTCCCCGTGTCTGGGTGGGTTTCCTCCGGGTGCTCCGATTTCCTCCCACGGTCCAAATGCTGGTTAGGTGCTAAATTCTCCCTCTGTGTCCCCGAACAGACGCCGGGGTGTGGCAACTAGGGGATTTTCTCAGTAACTTCACTGTAGTGTAAGCCCACTTGTGACCCTAATAAATAAACAAAAACGAAAAGAAATTGTGTGGAACTACATTCAAATGTCTGAGTGACGACAGGAGAATGGAGTTAAATTAGAATTTCAGAATGCTTGCCTTCTGGAGCATCGAGTATAAAATTTGACAAGTTATGTTGCAGCTGTATAAACCTTTAGTTAGGCCGCATTTGGAATGTTGCATGCCGCCACACTACCAGAAGGATGTGGAAGCTTTAGAGAGGGTGCAAAGAAGATTTATCAGGCAGTTATCTAGTCTGGAGGGTTTTAGGTATGATAAACTCGGATTATTTTCACTGGAAAGACGGAGGCTGAGGGGAGACCTGATAAAGGTCTACAGAATTATGAGAGGGACCGACAGGATGGAAAGTCAGGGGCTTTCTCCCCAGGGTGGAAAGGTTGATTACATGAAGGAGCAGCGCTCCGAAAGCTAGTGATTCCAAATAAACCTGTTGGACTTTAACCTGGTGCTGTGAGACTCCTTACTGTGCCCACCCCAGCCCAATGCCGGCATCTCCACATCTCGACTACAAGGGCGCACAGGTTCAAGGTGAGAGGGGATAAGTTTAGGGGAAAGTTTTTCACGTAGAGAGTGGTGGGTGCCTGGAATGCGCTGCCAGTGGAGGCGGTGGAAGCAGGCACACTAGCAACGTTCAAGGAATATCTTGATAGTCGCCCAAACAGGAAGCGAACAGAGGGATAGAAACCATGTATCGGCGCAGGCTTGGTGGGCCGAAGGGCCTGTTCCTGTGCTGTTTTTTATTTTCATTTTTGCCCATTCTGTGCGGTTTGATTTCTCTGGCCTTGACTTGTTGCCACCCTTCCGGTTTTTAAACAATTCAGAATGACAAGATTCCCTCTTTGGAAAGTATTTGTGGCTGCTTTAGGGTCTGGTTTTTTTTTTACACTCTTCCCTCACGGCTTCTCTCCCCCACATTGGTTTATGATAAAATATTCTATTTAAATTTTATCTGCCTGACAGCCACATAAGCAACGTGAAATCCATGCGTCTACAGTCAGGTGAACAAAACAATTTGTGAACAAGTGCTGAAGCATTGATACAAAATTAAAAATGTTCGGAACTTGGACCTGATGAAATTCTCCGAGGACCAGGGATATGGTGGAGATTTTCACTTTTTTTTTTGCAAAAAAAAACCCATATTCTTTTAAAAAAAAGGAATTAACTTTGCAGTAGAATGGCTAATCTGCAATGTGTTGCATGGCTAACGGCATACTAATATCATTCAGATGTCAACCAAGAAAGAATGTTCATTCTCTGAGTGGTGGAGTTCAGAATGACATTGTCACAGAATCAGGGGATGTATGTCGAGACCCAGTCCACTTGGGCAATCTTCCTCAGCTTGGTTCTAATTGATCCTGAGACTTTTAATCTGGAAGTGTGTTTTTATTGAGATTTTCTGCTCTCCCCCACACCCCCCCCCTCACTTACTTTTCAACCTTTAACCCCCTTCTGCTTCCTGTTAAGTGTAACAAGCATGTTATGAATGATTTAGCCTCTTGCTGCAGTTCGTACTTTGGAAAATTATGTTTTCGCTTTAGCCTTAGCCTTGAGGATGGCCCGGTGATGCAGTGGTTGGCACTGCTGCCTCACAACACCAGGCACCTGGGTTCAATTCCCAGTTTGGGTCACTGTCTGCGTGGAGACTGCACGTTCTCTCCATGTCTACGTGGGTTTCCTTTGGGTGCTCCGGTTTCCTCCCACAGTCCGAAAGACGTGTGGGTTAGATGCATTGGCCATGGTAAATTCTCCCTCAGTGTCTCCGAACAGGTGCTGGAGAGTGGTGACTAGGGGATTTTCACAATAACTTCTTTGCAGTATTCATGTAAACTTTCTTGTGACACGAATAAGTAAACTTAAGGTGTATGTCTTTGAAATCTACATGCTCCAAACAGTTAGCATGTGCCTTAGTGTCATCTCTCGTATGTACAATACGTGTGCAATTGTAGGATGTTGCAGACAGGAGGAGGTCATTTAACTTGTGTCTGTGTTATCCAGAGAGGTATCCAGGTTAGTCTCACGCTGCAACATTTCATATGCAGAATCCCTACAATGCAGAAGGAGGCCATTTGGCCCATCGAGTCTGAACCCACTCTCATCCCACCACCCTATCCCCTTAACCCTCTGCATTTAGCATGGCTAATCTACCTAACCTACACAACTTGGGACACTAAGGAGCAACTTAGCATGGACAATCCACCTGACCTACACATCTTGGGACTCTAAAGGACAGTTTAGCATGTCCAATCCACCTAACCTGCACATCTTTGGACTGTGAGAGGAAACTCACGCAGACATGGATAGAACGTACAAACTCCACCCAGACAGATTTCACCATAACCTTGAAAAAGAAAATTAAATCTCTTCAAATAATTGCCTATCAAAACTTTGATACGGATACTGACACCCCTCCAGGTCATGCATTCCTGATACATAACAAGGCTTTGTGCGATTTAAATTCTCCCTAATTCTCCCCCCTCGCTTTTTTGTCAATTATTTAACTTAATACCTGGTCACCAAATAACAAACAGTTTCTCCCGACTTTCTTTCCCTAAACTCCCCAGACTTTTGAATCCCTCCCTTTAGGTTTCCCCTTGCCTTCCCCACTCAGCAGGATTCAATCCCACATTGTATACAGGGAGCTGACTGCACCGTGCAGTCCACCACGATAGGATGGTAATTATTGACAGACAGTGAGGTTGGTGTGTGTGACACTTTGGCCGATAGGGCGGCTGATTCTTGTCAGTCTGGGTAGGGGATTCAATCAAAACATCCGTGTTTTCCCCCTTTAACACAGCTCTATTGTGTGCGGACTACCCACGTGCATTTTCCAGTGTCGTATTATTCCTGAGGTTAAGGTCCCTCATAGTGCTGGCAATCTGGTGAATTTAGAACAGTGTGCATCTGAGGGCTATTTAATTGTGTTCCAGAGGGATTTGGAATTTAATGAATTTATGCTAATAGTGGAACACTTGACTCATATTTCATTTCTCTAAAAGACTGAGAATTTAGTAGTCATGTTAGTAAATTTGCATAGTTTGTTTCCTCACGTGGATTCTTTGCAAAATGCTCACCTTGGTTGATCTACATTTGTTTAGCAGATGGATTCCGCGTGTACTCCCGCACCAATAACTTGTTCGCCGCCTCTCTCTGGGTCAACAGGCCTACGGAGCATACACATTTTAGTGACTTTATCTCACTTGAGAAGGAAAGGCAATCTGAGCGTGCCTGGTCTGCTGAGCATGCTTGTGAATAAAAGCCATCAACCTACCGCATTGATTTTAGTGGAATGATGTTATGCTGCTGCAATGAGATACCCCCACTTTGCAACGATGCACCAGGCGTTTTGCAGCATAATTCAGTTCAAGGGTTACGAGAACACAGCTGCCAATGTCTGCAGTTAAAATAGCTAATAGAAGTTAATGGACAAGTTGAGTTAAATAAAAAAGGATTAGCAATGCTCTAAAACCTATGCCCCAAAGGAACAATCTTGTTAATCCACAAAGCAGGCATTGTGTAAGGAATAGAATGGTGCTGACCGTCTACATTTTGGGTGTGTGTGTTTTACAATGAAGCGATTTGATGGCATCCATCCACCCAGTAACAGGCGACAGTTTATTAAACGAGCAGATCAGTAGTGAATATGTGAAACTTCAAATAAAACCAGAGTGAACCGATGATCTTAATCAGTAATGAAGCTTTTGTCGATAAACAACGTGAGAGGAACAAGGGTGTTAATCAGCTGCCCTCAATCCAACTCCTCAGCCTGATTAAATAATCTGTACTCGCGACTGTCAGTAATTCTTGTTTCACTTACAAAGGATGGAATTTTGCACTCCTGCACCCATAAATCCCCCCCCACCAATCCCCCTTACCATGTTATGCGGAGGTTGTCCGCCATTGGTTAATGGTGGGATCTTCCAGTCCTGTTGCTGTCAGTGGGATTTCCTGTTGATCAAACCCTCCACTGCTGGTGAAACTGCACCCGTGGGGGAGGGGTCACCGTCAGCGTGACTGGAAAATCCCACCGGTGGGAACGGCTATGAAATCGCACCCACATGTAGGGCGGGACTTTCCAGCCGAGCTCAGCCCGAAACCAGAAAATCCCGCCCGAGGTCAGCAGACCTTTGCATGGTCCACCTCACCCTCCCCACCCCCGCATGTTACAGTTCCCATGGCAGGCAGCATGGGAAAACTCCCCCCATAGTTATACTTCCAGTACAAGCTCATTAGAAACATTAGTGATGAGCTGATGGAAGTGAAGAAGTTTCAGTACGATGGACTGGGGGGGGGAATGTAATTCTGCTGGGAGGGAGTTCAGGGAACACAGATTGAAGATAATGGGCAGGATGAGATTTATTTTTCACACAGCGAGCTGTGACCTGAAACGCACTGCCTGAGGAGGCTCGAATCTCATTTGTGACCACTTCAGCCAGGCTAACGAGGTTGGCTCGCTAGAGTATGAACTGCCTGATGGGTCTTCCCTAAGTTAATCTGAGTTTGTTTATTTGGTTAGTATTCAAAAGAGATACCCGATGAGTCCTAACTGATGGTTAAATCAGGGAGCCTCGTGCTCCCTATTTTAAAGCAGGTGTGTCAGACTCCCAGCCTGCATTCAGCAACTGGAGAGCTGGCTGTGTACAGACGTATGGTGCTAATAAAGTAACTTGGTGACGGGACTTTTGCCATGTGGAGTTATTACATCATTCAATAGTGCTTTTAAAAGAGAATGAGCTAAATACTTGAAAAAGATTGAAAAAAAAACACAATGCAAGGTCCATGGAGAAAGAGCAGTGGGGGGGGGGGGGGGGCGGGGGTGGGTCTAACTGGAAAGCTCTTTCAAAGAGCCACACAGGGCACAATGGGCTGAATAGCCTCTTGTGCTGAACTGTTCAGTGATTCTATTCCCCTACAGACCTGAATGTTGATTGAGGTACAGGGAATTCAGAGCAGCGAAACAGGCCACTTGGCCAAACCCATCTACAGTCTTGCCATTGCCACATTTTGATTTGCTGATTGCTTTTAATGTTGTTTCTCTCTCTCCCTCCAGCTCAGCCCATCTGTCATGGACTCTGTTCTAAAGGGAACTTTCAACGCCACCCTGATTAACCCACTCCTGAAACCGCTGCCAATTCCAAGCCATCCTGACCCGCCACTATTCCAGGACATCTGATCCCAATCTGACTTTCCAATCACATCAAATGGTAAGTACAAACATTGAGAAGTCAGGCAAAGCCGAAGGGCCTGTTTCCCGGGCTGTTTTGTTCTTTGTTGTTAAAGCCAGGTGGTTCATCCTAGTGTGAGTGGCACGGTGGCACACAGTGGTTAGCACTGCTGCCTCACAGCGCCAGGGACTTGGGTTCGGTTCCTGGCTTGGGTCACTGCCTGTGTGAAATTTGCATGTTTTCCCCATGTCTGCGTGGATTACCTCTGGGTGCTCCGGTTTCCTTCCACACTTCAAAGATGTTCAGTTAGGTGCATTGGCCATGCTAAATTGCCCCTTAATGTCAGGGGGACTAGCCAGCGTAAATGCATGGGGTTATGTAGATGGGGACTGGTTGAGATTGTGATTGGTGCAGATTCAATGGGCCGAATGGCCTCCTTCTGCACTGTAGGAATTCTATGATTCCACGTTCTGACAGCAGTGCCATCATGACTGTCCCACAATATTTACTGGTTATTAACTCCGGTTCAAGGAAAAGATTTGTGCTTATTTATAAATGTAAAGAAATTGGGCTTTTTTAATCTTTCTGTGGGATGTGGGCATCGCTGGCTGAGTGAATATTTATTGCCCATCCCCAATTGCCCTTGAGATGGTGTTGGTGAGCTGCCTTCTTGAACCGCTGCAGTCCATGTGGTACAGAGCGCTGTTAGAGAGTTTTAGGATTTTGTCCCAGCGCCAGTGATGGAACTCACCCCAAGCCCAGAAAATCCGCTCCCCCCCCCCCCCCCCCCCGAGGTCAACGAACCTTTGCGTGGTCCATGTCATCCCACCCCTCCCCTGCCACTACAATTCCTGTGGAAAATGGTATGGAAGAATTCTGCCCAGGATGTTGAGTACCTTGGAGAGCAGCTTGCTCCCATGTATCTGCTGTCCTTGCCCTTTGAGGTGGTAGAGGTGTGGGTGGAAGATGCTGCCATAAGGGTGTGTCACTCTCTGGGGTTCCTCTTGCGGTTGAAGAAAGAAAGTCTGTGACCTGAGCTGACATGAACCTTGGCGACCACGCCCTACGTTTGGTACAGAAAGTTTAGCTTGTCCACATGGTTTACTCTGTAACTTCTGTCTGCATTGTTGACCTTGCAAACTCTCTCCTACAAAGAGAATTGCAGATGGTGCCACGGATGGGAATGTATTACAGGTCCCGGTATTTATTACTCATGTTATTTTTCCAGCCATTCTATTTACTTTGGACTATAGCCAGCCGAGGTCTCAGTCCTTGTTATGTCAGTAAGCCTAACCCTAATATCCCAAAACCGGAATTATTTGAAATTTGAAATGCAGTCGGAACCGAGGGTTGTGGCTAAAGGATGTTCGACCTGTGGTTGGTTAAGAACAAAATAGTGCAGATGCTGTAAATCTGATATAAAAACAGAAAATCAGCAGATCAGGCAGTGTCTGTGGAGAGAGAAACGTCAATGGAATGAATTTTAAGTGAGCATCGGAAACCCATTGTTGGGACCAGGAGCGGGTCCCAAGTCCATGATGGTTGCCACGGTGCCTGCTAGTGCAGCTTAATTTGTGTCATTGGTCACTTGCCATCTAATCAATGTTCGCAAGGTGGGAGGCCCAATCAGAGGGTCAACAAAACAGGACAACCAATAGACCCAACCGGGAGGGCGCTGGAGGGGCGGCTGAGGTGGCTGGGGTTGGGGGAGTGGGTGCAACCGAGGCAGAAAGATGAACGTGAGGGTACTCAAACGTGGAAGCTCACTCGGAAACCTGCTGAATGTTTAAAATTAAAGATGGCCCATGGGTGTGAGGACTGTCAGAGTGGTGGCAAAACCTCTCCACAACTGGATCTGGGAGCAGCCCCCCGTGTGCTTGAGGCTCATTCATTGGACCAGGAAGAGGGGATTCCATTGATGGTGCCCCCAGTTTGAGAATGGAAGGCCACTGACTCCCGGGATTCGACAGGGAGACTAATCCAACAACAAGGAGATGTCATTCAAGTCTCAAAATGTCACCTAAGTGGGGCCATTGGTTACTTGCCCCCAAGGAACCCCACCTGGAGATGGGACAGAACCTCAGAGTTGTCCCGTTGGTGATTTGTACTTACTTCCTGCCCCTGCCCCAGCCTCTCCCTGCCCTCAAATACGTGTCCACCAGGCTGGGTAAATTCTGGCCAATGTTTCACATCACTGATCTTTCTTCAGATCTGGTAAGTGTCAAAGAGGCAATAGATTTTAAACATGGCGGGAAGGGAGTGCGAGAGGAGAAGGTAGGGTGGAGGGAAGGCATGTTTATCTTTTGAAAGGCGATGGGACAAGTAAAGAAACAAAAAATGCATCTGGAAGAGGTGTAAATAACAATAACAGGATCATTATAAATACTGACTGACTGAGAAAATGGGAGTGCCAGTTATCAGCTGGAATTGTTGAACTCGGTGTTGAGTCTGGAAGGTTCTGAACTGGCTAATTGAAAGATGAGGTGCCGTTCCCGATGGATAACTCAAGTTCTTATAGTTTGGTAATGAAACCGCAAATTTTCCAGACACAGGAATGATCTCAGGCCTACTGATTATTGAGGTGGCACAGGGGTTAGCACGGCTGCCTCACAGTGCCAGGGACCCGAGTTTGATTCCCTGTTTGGGTCACTGTCTGTGTGCAGTTTGTGAATTCTCCCCGTGCCTGCGTGGGTTTCCTCCGGGTGCTCTGGTTTCCTCCCACAGTCCGAAAGACGTGCAGGTTAGGTTGATTGACCATGCTAAATTTCCCCTAAGTATCAGGGGGATTAGCAGGGTAAATATGTGGGGTTGTGGGGATAGGGCCTGGGTGGGATTGTTGTCGGTGCAGACTTGATGGGCCAAATGGCCTCCTTCTGTACTGTAGGGATTCTATGATTCTAACCGTAGCAATGGCCCTTTCCTTTGGGAAAAAGATGCAAAAGTTTGAGGTCACGTACCAACCGACTCAAGGACAGCTTCTTCCCTGCTGCTGTCAGACTTTTGGATGGACTTACCTCGCATTAAGTTGATCTTCCTCTACACCCTAGCTGTGACTGTAACACTACATTCTGCACTCCCTCCTTTCCTTCTCTATGAAAGGTATGCTTTATCTGTATAGCACGCAAGAAACATGTACAACAATAAATCAAATCAAATCAAAGAATTAAACCAGTGAAATGGTCACAGCTCACACAGGAACTTTCTTTGCCCTGTTTTAAATAGATAAAATTAAGCTCGTTGTCCCAGGCATTTGAGATCAAGGCCCAGTATAAATTAAGCTGTAAGTAGCTGCTTGGACCCTAACCTGAAATGAGAAAATCTTTGCAGGAAAAATGAATAAAAAGGGCAGTGAGGAGGGTTGAGCTCAGTGAGTGAGAACAAACAAAGAACAAAACAGCCTGGGAAACAGGCCCTTCGGCCCAACGAACCTGCGCCGCCATTTTAACACCACCAGTCCCCCCCCTCCACCCATGACCCTTATCTATTGTTTTATGGCCATCCACATTGAGGGAAACTAATTTAGGGACAATTTATTACTGCCAGTCAGCCTAATAGCACCTCTTTGGGGTGTGGGAGGAAACCGGAGCACCCGGAGAAAACCCACGCAAGCACGGGGAGAATGCGCAAACTCCCGCAAACACCGGCCCAAATCCATGTGTCTGCACAGCAATCAGCGATAGTCACTGAGCTGTCGTCTTGCCCAGCATCTGGTCCAGTTTAAGCACACACTAACGACATGAAGCACTAGGCCCATCTCGAACAACCAAGAGCAACCCCAGTACGACCCATCGCGTGTATGCCCCTCGTTGGGCAACAAGGCGGACCGACTTAAAACCTGTGAATGAAAAAGAGAAAAAAACATTATTATCATACCATATCCATTTACCTTACCAGGGACGCCCCAATGCTAATGAACCTTATTTAAAACAATCTCCTATATCCACCCATCTCCAACCCACTCATGTGCCTGTCTAAGTTACTCTTAAACATGAGTGGAGATGATTGAAAGGAATCTGGTCCTGGAAATGGCGATCTGTCGGGGCATGAAGCAGTCTGCGTGATTCACAAAGCCTGGTTCCCGTGCTATTATGGGAAGTAGATCAGCTAGCGAGCTCTGAGCAGAACTGTAGCTGCCCTTTCCTTTCCTGTAAATCTCCAAAGCCAGCAAGAAATTAGTAGAGTCGGCACATTGATCTTGCAAGGTTAATGTTAAGTTGGCAACAAAAGTTATTATTGGCCGATGAGATAGTTCAAAGAAGTTTTCCCGTGCTGGCCATTGTTACCTCTTGCAGTGCATTTGTCTGATGACATGTTGTAATTACTCTGTACCAGTGCTTTCATATTCAGCCCATTAATCTAATGGGTAAATGTCCCATTCTCTCAGTGTTAAGCATTTCACTGAAGTGTCCACAACTAATGCAGCCGCTGTTATTTATGTGCACACACACCGCTTTCCTCAGTCTTTCATCAGGAGGGGTCCTTTACTTCTTCAGCTAATCAAAACCAAATAACTCATGCAGTGTTTTGTCAGGAGTGTATAAATCAAGGTGTACTTTGCATGCACTTCTCTAAGCGCCCATCGCGCTGCCATTGTTGAAATGTTGACTGCACTGTTATACTCACCATTAGATAATTATCAGATTTTTTCCCCCAAAGGCACTTTGTCGCAGTATTCTTTAGGTATCACCAAGTGATGTTAGGCATTGTGTGGAATTTTACAGCACAGAAACTGGCCATTCAACCCAATGCTGGGATTTATACTCCACACCAACTCCCCCCCTTCCTTTCCTCATCTCGCCCTCGTACTGTCTCTCTCACATGTTTATCCAGCTTCCCCCTTCAATACCAATCCACCTCAGCCACTCCCTGTGGCACTGAATTCCACATTCTCACCTTTCTGGGTGTAATAAGTCCTCGGAGGCAGAAGTCCCTTCACAAAAATCCCTTCATGTACAAACTCTAACAGCAGTACATAGAGTGCTAGCGGTCAGCTGTCTACCTCTGGGGTGTCAGAGGAACTGACACTCCCGGTAAGTACAAGGCAAAGATTCCCTGACTGGCCCATCAATTGATTTGATTTTGATTTGATTTGATTTATTATTGTCCCATGTATTAACATACAGTGAAAAGTATTGTTTCCTGCGCGCTAAACAGACAAAGCATACCATTCATAGAGAAGGAAAGGAGAGAGTGCAGAATGTAGTGTTCCAATCATAGATAGGGTGTAGAGAAAGGTCAACTTAGTGTGAGGTAGGTCCATTCAAAAGTCTGACGGCAGCAGGGAAGAAGCTGTTCTTGAGTTATTGGATCCTTAATTAGGGAGTTCATATTCCAATAGACCAACCTCAATGGCCTGAATGTGGTCATTACACTGGGTAAGGCAGTTTCTTTTAAATTCCCTTTTTGGATTTATTTGTGATTATCCCAAATTGCTGAAAAAAGACATTTTGTCGAAGATTTTCGTCTCCCACTCATCAGAACCATTGCAAGAATACCGATGTCAGGGGGAACAACAGCTTTATACAGTATGGGGACAGAGGGCCGAATGGTTGGCAAGTGAACTCTGGCAGAGTCTCATGAATGGTAAACAACTCACGATCGGGCCTAAGCTCGTCACTCACAGCCCTGAGAAGTGCCCGGTCCAGCTCGGATTGCCCCGGAAGGGTGAGGTGTCTCAAAATGGAGCACCAGGTGAAGCGAGCTGTTATTATGCAGGAACAACTCGAGTGGTGTTCACCACTAACAGAATGCTGCCGTTGTGGAAGTTAGGTTACAAACAGTTGTGAAAGTTAAAAGTTCCGTAATTGTCAAAAAAAAGAAATTCGAGTAATGGGAAACGATTGTTAGCCAAGCAAGGCCTTCAACGTAAGCAAGGCCTTCAAGTAAGGTCAACGCTCAGGTACTGAAGATAAGCAACTAAATCTAGAAACCTTTTTCCATAAACACTGCATTCTAAGACTAGGACACAGGATAAAAACGAAGAACAAATGACCATGACAATTACCAAAAAGCAAGATATGGGGACATATTATGCTAATGAGGGATGGGTAGGAGACAGTTTTCTATTGGATAAGGGCAAAAGGCTATTGGTGGATATGTATGCAAATGGAGAATTAGCAAGTTGCTCATTCCTCATTTGCTATAATTAACTATAACCAATGTATTTTCTGTATGAGTCAGCAGAACACCCTGCAATGCTGGGAGCTACACTGTGTTCTCACTTGTGCACAAGTTATTAAAGCTTGGAAATGGGGTATTTTGGATTGAAGTGTTGTTTGTCTCCAAGTTGACAGCAGTTTAAGTGTTGTCTAAACATTAAGTCTACAACACCGTCAAGCCTAAAAGATGTTTTACCCATCAGATAAATGAATAACATGGTATATGAATCTCAGTGCCAGTGTGATGCTAGACTGGTGGATCATATCAAATAACAAGTCCCTTTCACTGTGCACAAGATACAGACTGTACCCGAGAGCGTACCTGTTTGCAAAACTCAAAACAGAGGGGCCCGATTTTACCATTGCCCCGTGCCCATTTTCAGTCTCGAAAACGTGGTAGAGTCGGGTGTGAGGCCGTTAACGCGATCCGCACCCGTGTCCGCGCAGGTAAGCCTGCGAAACCCAGGAAGAGCGGCGATTCGATTCGCTCTCAAGACAGGTTCAACGGTGATTAAAATGTATTTGCATGCATCTAAATTGAATTAATGAGCTGCCCGCCCCAACTTTATCAGTATTTTCCACCTTTACCACTGTGTCTGCCGATCCGGAACCGCTCCGTAACGGACCTGCTGAATAAAAGCCTGAAATCGGGCGCTCCAGCTGCTGAAGAGAGAGTTTGGAGCTTCCAACGGCTCCCAGACTCAGATCAGTGATGGGGGGGGGAGGGAGGGAGGGAGGTGGGTCAGATCATTCTCTGCTTGGGGGAGGGGGAAGGGAGTGAGGCCAGGTCATTATCTTGTCTGGGGGGGGGTGGTGGGGAGAAAGTGGGTCAGACGTATCTGTGATGGGGAGGATGGGGGTTGAGTGAGGCTGGACCATTCTCTACGGGGGAGATGACTGAGGGCAGATCATTGTCTTGGGGGGAGTGGTTGGTGATTGAGGCCAGACTATTTCCTCGGTGGGGGGGCGGGTAGTAAGTGAGACCAGATCGTTGTTGGGGGTGGGGGGAGAACAGGAGGAGGGAGACGGCTAATACGTATCTCAGGCACGGAGAGGGGCGGGCAGATGGATCTCTGATGGGGGAGGTGCAGATGGACCTTTAGTGGAGGCGGGGGGGGGGTGGGTAGATGGATCTCTGGAGGGGGAGGCAGCTGGATCTCCAATGGGGGAGCTGGGGAGTCTGCCGCCACTCTGCGGGCGATCGGTTTGGGGAGAGGAGGGCAGGGGTGGCGATCGGTCTGGGTAGTGGGGTGTGTATAAGGGAGACAGTGATGTGTGTGGGTAATGGGGGGGTGGATAAGAGGGACAGTGATGTGTATGGGTGCTGGGGGCGGGGGAGGGGCGGGTGCAAGGGTGGGGAGGGTGGGGGGGGAGGTGGAGGGGTGGCGGGTGGGTGGGTGGTTGGGGAGGGGTGTGCCTGGAAGCAGATTTCTAAGTCGGATCTACATTATGCCCAGATTTGGCACTTAGAATGAAAATGGTAAAATCAGGCCCGAAGTGTCCAACATTAGAGGCAATTCCACAGTTGGACAACAGTTGCTGAACGGGTTTATAAAATAATGAGGGGCACAGATCAGCTAGATAGTCAATATCTTTTCCCAAAGGTAGGGGAGTCTAAAACTAGAGGGCACAGGTTTAAGGTGAGAGGGGAGAGACAGGAAAATGTCCAAAGGGGCAATTCTTTCACACAGAGGGTGGTGAGTGTCTGGAACAAGCTGCCAGAGATAACAATAGAGGTGGGTACAATTTTGTCTTTCAAAAAGCATTTAGACAGTTAAGATGGGTATAGAGGGAAAGGAACCAAATACGGGCAATTGGGACTAACTTAGGGGTTTTTAAAAACAGGGGGCAGCATGGACAAGTTGGGCCGAAGGGCCTGTTTCTATGCTGTAAACCCTTATGACCCTATGGCTCTATGAATCATCCTCAGTGTGCTAAAAATAACGCAACCAATTTAAGGTGATCAGTTGAGTTTGCAGCCTTTGAGTGTACTGGCTGTCACATATATTAATACAGAGGACCCTGTTCTTCACAGACACATTGCGCCTGTTTCAACTAAACAAAATATACTGACAGCCATTCGCTGATTCAGTCTTCAGGGCAGTGCCTTCAGCCAATCAGAGACAAGCTGCTGGGTTTAAATTTGCAAACAATGCTTGGCAGTTAACTGCCAGTCATCATTAACTGATGCAATCTCCATGGCACTGCCTCTACCAACCAGAGTCCACGTACCAACTAATCAGCATCTTTTTTTTCCTCATAGTGTTGTTTCCCCAGGTGTTCAGTGTGTTTTTGGTGTCCAGTTCAATAACCACCTGGGTGTCCACGTTGAGTAACTCATTACTGGGTCTGTTTCCCCGGCAGATTGTGCTGCTCCAGGGGCTCCCAGGCTTCCTGCTCCTTCAGTGAACCAGGACTGGGGGTGGGGGGGGGTCTTTTCCTTCATTATCTGTGAGCAAAGCCACTCAATTAAGCAATGTTGTTCGCAGTAAATGTAAAATTGAAAATCGTCACATTCCAGACGCAGGCCATTTAGCCCTTCACGTGCACCTCCTCCTAACCCCCCCAACCTCATCACACTGTGTGAGGAGGCAACGGCATAGTGGGATTGTCACTGGACTAGTAATCCCGAGACCCAAACAGAAAATGCTGGAAAACCTCAGCAGGTCTGACAGCATCTGTGGAGAGAGAATAGAGCCAACGTTTCGAGTCTGGCTGGCCCTTTGTAATGCAGGGATCCAGGGTAACATTCTGGGGACTGGGGTTCGAATCCCACCACAGCAGGATTAAAAATCTAATGATGACCATGATCTGGTTCACTAATGTTCCTGGAGAGAAGGAAATCTGCCAGCCTTACCTGGTCTGACCTACATGTGACTCGAGGTCCACGTATGGTTGACTTTTAAATGCTCTCTAAAATGACCATCAGCAAACCACTCAGTCCAAGTTGGGATGGGCAATAAATGCTGCCCAGCCAGCGATGTTCGCGTTCCATGTAAGAATTTTAAATAAAGCATAACCACCTTCATGTGTTTAACTAGACTCCCTCGAATGCATTCACTACTCATGGCGAGTTCCACATTCTCACCAGGAGCAAGTTTCTACAAAATTCTTGACTGAATTTATTCGCATCTTTCTCATGTTTATGCAAATCGATGCATATTGCTTCTTTAAATAAGCAGCTCACACACAGACTGTGAAATGTTTAACTTCCTCTGGTTTTGTGGAGCTGTTGAAGTTACAAAGTGTCTCAGCCACCACCTCCTCCCTTCGAGATACGGGAGCTTCTGTTACTGCACCTGTCCAAGGCCGGGGATTGCCGATGGCGCAGGTGATGGTAGGGGGTGCCAGTATATTGCGGGGTAGAGCTGAAGGATGTTTACAGGCAGAAGATTGGCTCTCAGTACCCCCGCAGCTTCCTGATTTTGGGTACCTTGATCAGAAACTTGCTTGGAACCAGGAAACCCTCCTCCCTACAAAAGTAACTCTGACAGAGTTTACCTTATGAGCTTCCCACATGGTGACCCCCCATGCACCCCCCTCCGCCCTGAGCCCTAAGAGTGGAGGTCATTGAGGGGACACACTTAAGGTTCTCAACTGGCAGCAAGATGGGACACCCATCCATGGAGCTTCTCACCACAGACTCAAGTGGGGCAGAGATAGGACCATCCCGCCCAATTAAATCCCCCTCATGCCACCAAACTCAACCAAGAGAAAGACTTTAAATTCTGCCAGTTAAATTGTTATAGGAATTTGAATGCAGCTTTATCTCCCTTACCTGCTCTAAAAGTGATGAGAGTGTCAGTCATTACAGAGGTGGAATGAAAGCACTCACATTTCATACTAAAAATATTTTAATTGACGTCAGGTAGTTAGTCCGTATAGATCACAATACGAGCTACCATTCTACCAATATCATTTTATATATGTGAGAATAACCACTGGAATTAAATAAATAAAATGGGGAGGCAGTGGCGTAGTGGTATCGTCACTGGACTGATAATCCAGAGACCCAGGGTAATGCTCTAGGGATCTGGGTTTGTATCCCACTGTGGCAGATGGTGAAACTCTGGAATTAAAATGATGACAATGGAATGAGCATCAATTGTTGGGCAAACTCATCTAGGTCACTCATATCCTTTCGGGAAGCAAACCGGCCACCCTTACTTGTCTGGCCGCCAGGTCCACAGCGATGTAGTTAATTCGTAAGTACCCTCATCGATGGGCAACAAATGCTGGGCCAGCCAGTGATACCCACATCCTGTAAATGAATTTAAAAAATCTCTATCACTGTAAATGTAACTTCTTAATTTTTTTCATGGAATAGAATCCCTACAGGGCAGAAGGAGGCCATTTGGCCCGGTGAGCCTGCACCGATAATAATCGCATCCGGGCCGTATCCCCTTAACCCCACATATTACCCTGCTAATCCCCAAGACACTGAGAGACAATTGAGCATGGCCAATTAACCTGAGCTGTACATCTCTGGAGTGTGGGAGAAAACCGGAGCATCCGAAGAAACCCATGGAGACATGAGGAGAATGTGCAAACTCCACACAGACAGTGACCCGAGGCTGGACCTGAACCCGGGTTCCAGGCACTGTGAGGCAGCAGCATTAACCACTCTGCTACCGTGTGCTATTTTATTTTTACTCTGCTGATCACTTCCTTACTTGTACTGTGCTCGTGGGTCTATGCTGACTCCTAGTCTAGCAATGACCCCTTGTTATCAAATTCCTTTCTCTCCCGCCACCGCACCCCCCCCCCCCCCCCCCCCCACAACTAACTCTGTAACTGCCTCCGGCCCCTCCACCAGCCAAGCTCTCTGCCCTCCTCCATTTCTGACCTCTTGTATATCCTGATCCCAATCGCTCTAGAGTTGATGGCTGTGCCTCCAGCTGTTTCGGTCCTCAGTTTTGGAATTCCCTTCCTCTGGTTCTCCATCTCTCAGACCTCCTTTCCATCTACGAGCTCCTTAAAACTTACCTCTTTGACCAAGTTTTTGGTCATCTGTCCTAATGTCCCCATAGGGTGGCACGGTGGTGGTACAGTGAGCACTGCAGCTCACAGCACCAGGGAGCTGGGTGGTCTGTGTGGAGTTTGCACATTCTCCACGCGACCACCTCGGAGGTCTGTGTGGAGTTTGTACATTCTCCACGTGTCTGTGTGGGTTTCCTCCAGGTACTCCCGTTTCCTCCCACAATCCAAAGATGTGCAGGTTGGGTGGATTGGCCATGTTAAATTTCCCCTTAGTCTCAGGGAGATTAGCAAGGTAAATATGTGGGGTTGTGGGGATAGGTGGGATTGTTGTCAGTGCAGGCTTGATGGGCCAAATGGCCTTCTCTTGCACTGTAGGGATACTAGGATTGTAAGTGACTTGACTTTTTCTTCATAACAAAAACACCATGGGACATGTTATTACAAACTATAGTTTGCTGCATTTGTATACTGTGTCATTGTATATGTGTGCGCATGTATCATTATGAGTATGTACTTGTACATACCTAGATACAGCTATATATATAAAACCATTACACAGCCACTGAAATTGAAAACCATTCTCCCATACCTGATGTGATTGATAAGGATTACATGATGCTTAAAATGAGTGTGTCACCATCAGGGAGCCCTGTATATCCTGGTATGAATCAATAATGTCTCCATAACATATCAAGGGGTCGCATGAATTATTGAGGGGGGTCTCGGATTCCACAGCTACTAAGTAGCATATTAAAAAGAGAAAATAGAGGGGGAAGAGGTGCAGAGGAAAGGGAAGCAAGAAGTGCTGTTGTGTCTGGTTCCAGGGTCAAGGGCAGGCAGAGTTAACTCCACCCAAAGGATCATCTGTATCAGTGAGACGGTGTTGTGGCCACCTTCCAGCCTTGTTGCTTTGCTGTTTGGGGTTAACAGAGAAAACACACAGAGGCCTGGAAGGACACATAGACCAAGAGCCGAGGATTCAGATGCAGCTTTCTGCTGAAATAAAACCGCGTCACAAATCCTCCCTGTGCCCAACGTGCAGCTTTCAAAGGGAAAGACTGGACTCATATTAGACCTCACTTTTTAGAGAAATTATAGAAACCTTACAGTGCAGAAGGAGGCCATTTGGCCCATCGCATCTGCACCGACAACCATCCCACCCAGGCCTGTAACCCCATATATTTACCCCACTAATCCCCCTGTCACTAAGGGACAATTTAGCATGGCTAATCCCTCTAATCTACGCATCCCTTGACACTAAAGGATAGATTTAGCATGGCCAATCAACCTAACCCGCACATCTTTGTAGTGTGGGAGGAAACCAGAGCACCCGGAGGAAACCCATACAGACACGGGGAGAATGTGCAAACTCCACACAGACAGTGACCCAAGCCGGGAATTGTACCCAGGAGCTGTGAGGCAGCAGTGCTAACCACTGTGCCAATGTGCCGCTCTTTTAGAAAATAGGATCAATCTCAGGTTACTCAGGGACTGCTGTGGTTCAAGAAGACCGTTCACCACCATCTTCTAAAGGGCAATTAGGGATGGGCAATAAATACTGGCCTAGCCAGCAACACCCACACCCCATGAATGATTTTTTTTAAAAAAATCTGTAGAGTTGACAAATTGTTCCTTGTTCCAATACAAATGGAATGTGAGTGAAAGTCAGTCATACAATAAAGACAAAATATTATGGGTTAGTCCCGAGATCATTATGTCTGTGCTGACTCTTCTGAAAAACAATCCAACGAGTCTCACTCCACCTCCTGTTTCTTCCCCATATCCCTGCATTCATTTTCTCTTCCTTCCAGGATTGATCCAATTTCCTTTTCAAAGCAGCTATTGGAGCTGTGTGCGCCAATCTTTTTTTATTCATGTGTGGGACATGGACGTCGCTAGTTGGCCAGCATTTATTGCCCATCCCTAGTTGCCCTTGAAGAGCAGTTGAGAGTCAACCACATTGCTGTGGCTCTGGAGTCACATGTAGGCCAGACTGTGTAAGGACGGCAGATTTCCTACCCTGAAGGACAGTAGTGAGCCAGATGGGTTTTTCCCGACAAGTGACAATGGTTTCATGGTCATCAGTAGATTTTTAATTCCAGATATTTTTTATTGAATTCAGATTCCACTGTTGTGGATGGTGGATTCGAACCCAGGTCCCCAGAGCATCACCCTGGGTTGCTGGATTACTATTCCAGCGATGATACCACTGCGCCACTGCCTCCCTTTATGTGAAGTGACTTGAGGCATTTTAAGACATTATACAGACAAGTGACTATCACTCTTTGTTGGCAGTAGTTACCTGAGTCGAGTGGTTATCAATGGTGTCTTATTTTCTGCCTCTGATTCCTCAAATTAAGGTGAACAGATGAAGGATAGTGGAGTCTCTGAAGACAAAGAGAAACATACTGACTCTTCACAGCTCTCAAAGAAAATACCTTAAAGAGTTACCTACATATGGAAGAAGTTCTTCAAAAAGAAAGTAGCTGTTCCGTGTAAGCTTGCAGCATTGTCTTCATTTCATACAGATTATTTCATCTACTTTGCCATCATCTATCTGTCTGATTTATCAATTGAAATGGACCAGTCAGATCCACAATAAAAGAAACAAGACTGTAGATGGGGACTTCCTCTTGTAATGATGCTATTAGTTAATCTTCCATGTCATTGTACAGGAACAAAGCTAATAAATAAATTGCGTCTCTCTCATCTTTGTATCTCCTATGGCCTTTATTTCATCCTTCCTGGAGGTTTGGAGGTTTCTGTGGCAAGTTTCCTGTTCCCTTCGTGAGCCTCACGGTTCTTTCCCCTTCATCTCCCTTTGCTTGTAATCTTCTTTCTTTCAAACCTAAACTCTCTAACAGATTAATGATTGTCGAATTCTGGCCTCCCCCTGCACCTCCCATTAACTTCACTCCACCAACAAAGAGTTGTGAATGAAGCCCAGTCCATCGTGCAAATCAACCTCCCATCCATTGACTCTGTCTACACTGCCTGCTGCCTCAGAAAAGCAGCCAGTGTAATTAAGGACCCCACACACCCCGGACATTCTCTCTTCCACCTTCTTCTACTGGGGAAAAAGATACAAAAATCTGAGGTCATGTACCAACTGACTCAAGAACAGCTTCTTGCTGCCGTCAGACTTTTGAATGGACTTACATTAAGATGATCTTTCTCTGCCCCTATCTGTAACTGCAACACTGTATTCAGCACCTTTTCCTTTTCCCCTGTGCATTCTATGAACGGTATGCTTTGTCTGTATAGCGTGCAAGAAACAATATTTTTCAATGTATCCCAATACATGTGACAATAATAAATCAAATCAAATCAAATCAAACCATTGATGGCCATGTTTGGGATTTATTTCTGGAGCTCCCTCTGTAAACCTCTCCACACTCCCCCAAGGGGGCTGTAAGTGTGAGATAACAAAGAACAACACAGCACGGGAAACAGGCCCTTCGGCCCAACGAGCCCGCGCCGCCGTCCCACTGTCTCAGTGTCCTATTCGTGATTTTAGTCTACGCCTAATGTGCGAGGATCAGGGAGGTCCAATTTAGGGACAATTTAGTACCCAATCAATCAGCCTAAAAGCACATCTTTGGGGATGTGGGAGGAAACCGGAGCACCCGGAGGAAACCCACGCAACCACGGGGAGAACGTGCAAACTCCCACAGACACAGGCCCAAATCCATGTGTCCACACAGCAACAGAGATAGTCTCTGAGCTGTCATGTTGCCCTCGAGATGGTCCAGTTTAAGCACACTAACGACATGAAGCAATAGGCAACTCCCGAAGCAACGTCCAAGAGCAGCCCACTACAACCTGCCGCATGCATGCCCCTTGCTGGACTTAAATGCCTGTGGAGACAAAAAAATTCATTATTAAACAGGCAAAGACTGTAACATCCTGAGGCAAAACGTATTCCCAAGCCTACAATGTTTAGTAAGGCCTACTATATCCCCCTATATGTAGCCCACTCATGTGGCTGTCTAAGTGACTCTTAAACAACCCTAGCGTGCCTGCTTCCACCACCTTACTCGGCAGTGCATTCCACACCCCCACTACCCTTTGCGTGAAAAACTGCCCTCTAATATTTGTCTTATACCTAGCCCCCTCACCCTAAGCCCGTGACCCTCGTTCTATCCATTTCTAATAGCGGAAAAAGCTTACCACCATTTACTCTATCTATCCCCTTCATAATCTTATAAACCTCTATTAGATCCCCCCTCAGCCGACGTCTCTCAAGGGAAAACAGCCCAAGTTCATTCAATCTTTCCTCGTAAGACAGCCCTTCCATACCAGGCAGCATCCTGGTAAATCTCCTCTGCACTCTCTCCAGGATCTCTACATCCTTCCGGTAGTACGGCGACCAGAACTGGACGCAGTACTCCAAGTGAGGCCTAACCAACGTTCTATACAACTGCAACATCAGACTCCTACTCTTATATTCTATACCTCTTCCTATGAAGGCTAACATACCATACGCCTTCCTCATCACATTCTGCACCTGCACCGACACCTTCAGGGACTTGTGCACTTGCACCCCCAGGTCTCTCTGCGTATCTATACTCCGGATAGTTCTACCTTTTATCGTATAACTCCCCTCCACATTATTCCGGCCAAAGTGCATCACCTCGCATTTCTCCGGATTAAATTCCATTTGCCATCTATCTGCCCAATCTACCAGCCTGTCTATGTCCTGTTGCATTGCCAGGCACTGCTCCTCAGTACCTGCCAATCCAACCATCTTAGTGTCATCAGCAAATTTGCTGATCACACCACCTACCCCCTCTTCCAAGTCATTAATATATACCACAAATAGAAGAGGTCCTAGTACCGAGCCCTGCGGCACACCACTGGTGACAGACCTCCAATTGGAAAAGGAGCCTTCCACTACTACTCGCTGTCTCCTCCTCCCAAGCCAGTTCTCCACCCATCTACATACCTGGCCTTGTATCCCATGAGCCTTCACCTTTTCTATCAGCCTACCATGAGGGACCTTGTCAAACGCCTTACTGAAATCCATATAGACGACATCAACGGCTTGTCCTTCGTCAACCGTTTTTGTCACCTCTTCAAAAAATTCCACTAGATTCGTAAGGCACGACCTCCCTGTAACGAAGCCATGCTGCGTATCCCTGATCAGATTGCAGCGCTCCAGATGTTCATACATCCTGTCCTTGATGATCCTCTCCATTAGCTTGCCTATAACTGAAGTCAAGCTCACCGGCCTATAATTCCCTGGGTTATCCCTCTGACCCTTAAACAACGGTACTACATTTGCAAATAATTGCTAACAAATCAATTTAAATTTATATTGAAACATTTGGGCTTTATGATTTGTCCCAATCTTCAGATTCCAGCTATGTTCAATGGAACGGCACAGTGGCACATTGGCACTGCTGCCTCACAGCGCCAGGGACCCGGGTTCGATTCCCGGCTTGGGTCACTGTCTGTGTAGAGTCTGCACGTTCTCCCCGTGTCTGCGTGGGTTTCCTCCGGGTGCTCAGGTTTCCTCCCACAGTTGGAAAGACGCGCTGGTTAGGGTGCATTGGCTGTGCTACATTCTCCCTCAGTGTATCCGAACAGGTGCCGGAGTGTGGCTTCATTGCAATGTTAATGTAAGCCTGCTTGTGACACTAATAAATAAACTTTAACTTTAAACAATGTGAGGAAGGAGCAGGGAATCTATCAGGTAGAATGTGAAATACCTTATTTAAACACTTCATGCATTTATGCATCAGTGGTGAATGTGGAAAGGTGAAATCTTATTTTCCACTATAAGTTGATAAGGTACATTGGTTTCCTAGCTTAAAGGTGAATGGTTTGTCCATATGTATTAAGTTGCAAATTGGTTACAAATATTTAAGTAGTGATGTATGTATTGGGAACATCACTCCCTCTCTGCTGTGCCACATTGATCTATTGTACAATCAATAAATTAAATCCTGGATCACTTTTCATTATTTTTGCAGAAGTTACTCCATCCTTTATATTGTCTTTTCTTAATTGAAACCATTAGGAATTATTGATTTCCCCAGTGCCATCAAACAGTGGGGCAAACTCACAGACATTGAAAGCACTGGGAAATCACAAAGCACACTTATCAACTGAAATAATAATAACCGTCTACAGTGTCCTCAACATTTATCCCTTGATCAGAATCACACACTGAAGAAGCAAATTAGTTGAGATTGTTTGGTCATTATCACGTTGATGGCTGTGAGATCTTGCTGTGCGCAAATTGGTTGCCATGTTTCCTACATTCCAACACGTAACCATACTTTAAAAAGTATTTTTTGATAAATACTTTTTGATAAATATTTTTTGATAAAGATAAAGGGGGGGCGGTTTAGAATGGAGTTGAGGAGGAACTTCTTCACTCAAAGGGTGGTGAATCTCTGGAATTCTCTGCCCGTTGAAGTGGTGGAGGCTGCCTCGCTAAATATTTTTAAGACGCGGGTTGATGGGTTTTTGATAAGAGAGGGGATTAAGGGTTATGGGGAGAGGGCGGGAATGTGGAACTGAGCCACGACAGATCAGCCATGATCTTATTGAATGGCGGGGCAGGCTCGAAGGGCTGGATGGCCTACTCCTGCTCCTATTTCTTATGTTCTTATGTTCTTATTTAATTGGCTACAAAGTGAATTGGGACACCTTGAATTAAAGCAAAAAGTCAGTACCAGCCGACTCAAGAACAGCTTCTTCCCTGCTGCCGTCAGACTTTTGAATGGACCTACCTCACATTAAGTTGATCTTTCTCCGCACCCTAGCTATGACCGTAACGCTACGTTCTTACTCTCTCCTTTCCTTCTCTATGGATGGTATGTTTTGTATATCGTGCAAGAAACAATACTTTTTACTGTATGCTGATACATGTGACAATAATAAATCAAATCAAATCAAATCAGATACTGCAGATGCTGGAATCTGAAACAAAAACAGGAAATGCTGAAAGGTCTGACAGCCTCTGTGGAGAGAGAATAGAGCCAACGTTTCGAGCCTGGATGTCCCTTCGTCAGAGAATAAAGCCAAGTCCACCACACAAACCAGCCTCCCAGCTACTGACTCTGTCTATACTTCCCGCTGCCTTGGAAAAGAAGCCAACATAATTAAGGACCCCACACACCCCGGACATTCTCCCACCTTCTTCCATCAGGAAAAAGATACAAAAGTCTGAGGTCACACACCAACCGACTGAAGAACAGCTTCTTCCCTGCTGCTGTCAGACTTCTGAATGGACCTACCTCGCATTAGGTTGATCTTTCTCTACACCCTAACTATGACTGTAACACTACATTCTGCACTCTCTCCTTTCCTTCTCTATGAACGGTATGTTTTGGCTGTGTATTGTCCAAGAAACAATATTTTTCATTGTATGTTAATACATGTGACAATAATAAATCAAATCAGAGCAGTTCTGCGCTGTCTCCACAGATGCAGTCAGACCCGCTGAGTTCTGTTTTTTAGCAGTTTCTGTTTTTGGTACATGTTGAAATTGTGTAAGGTTAAATGCAAGTGCTGTCTTTCCCTTACTGCCCTCTCCTGCCCTTTCCTCGTGGAGGAAAGCTGGTGGACACTGTGCGCTCCGCATGGCCCACCCAAGCACGGACAAGAGGCGAGGTGCATTTGCTCTAATTTGAGCTTTCAGCTTCTGCAGTACCAGTGGGTGCAGTTTTGCACTTGGCTGAACCTGTCTTTGCAATCTTCGCACTCGACCCCCGCCCCCCCCAACCATCTCCGCTTTGCCCTCAGACACTGAGCTCCTTTCCTGCTTCGATGTAACTGCGGGTTCTCTCACCGAGCTGTGAGTACATCTTTCTTTCCTGTTGAATTGTGAGACGAGCGAGCCTGCCAGAATGTGCCAACAATGATTCTTCAGTAATGTTTTTGAGAGGGCAGGCATGAGAGCTCATCGTCACTTAGGGAGCAATATTTTCATTATTAAACCCTCCTCAATTCCTTCACCTGAATAACACAGAACCCAATATTTACTCCAGAAACACTCCCATTTTCCGCAATGTGAATGCAATTCATTTTCTCATACATACACGTATGATTGCGGAGTTAATGCGGATCTCAGAATTTTCCCCAAATGGTTCTCACAATAATACCAGTATAGAGGAGTGTTTTTTTTTCTCATGTCTCCACTCAAACTCATCAACATGTCGATGAGTAGACAGTTTGCCAAGAGACAACGCAATCGAGCAAAGCTTTCAAACAGATTCTTGTAAAAGTTTGCTTTTAAAAAATACAATCCTCCACATAACTATAAGTTAAATTATTCACTAATTACAAGTAAGGCTGCAATGGAGTGAAATTCCCTTAGTCGCCACACTCCGACACCTGTTCGGGTCAATGCAACTAACCTGCATGTCTTTCAGACTGTGGGAGGAAACCAGAGCGCCCGGAGGAAACCCACGCAGACACGGGGAGAACGCGCAGACTCTGCACAGACGGCGGCCCAAGCCAGGAATCGAACCCAGGTCCCTGAGACACTGTGAGGCAGCAGAGCTGAACCGCTGTGCCACCAGAGCTTGTGTAACTTGATTAATGAAACGAGAAAAGGGTTTGTCACTAAAAATGAGCGCTTTAATCAGTGGGGAGGCAGCACCTGTGAGTAAGCCACTAAAAGGAAATGACTGTCTTTTTCTAAATAAAAGGAGCTATTTACATACTGATTGACAGTTTGCAGCTCTGATTATTTTAATCTGGGGGCTGTGGTCAGTGTTACAGGTGAGGCTTGTTTGCAGCACGATGTTCATTAAACTAATGGCAAACAAACTCACTTTATCCTCGCTGAGCATGATTTGCATTTAATATTTCACAATCCATTGCACCGGTTCATCCAATTTTGAGGGAATTGTGCTGAATGATTCCGTGCAAACAGACGGAAACTATTGCCTCAGATGTTTGATTCTCACAGCAAGGAATATTTTTGCTGTCGATTCTATAACAACTTGGTTTCACTTGTTAACACTCCTCTTGTCTCTGAATCAGAAGGATTTGTAACCAAGCCCCTCTGTGGAATTGGGAATAAATCAAAGCTGAACTTCCAGTACAGGAGGGAGTGAATCCCACAGTGCAGCTGGAGGCCATTCCATAAGACCATAAGACATAGGAGCAGAATTCGGCCACTCGGCCCATCGAGTCTGCTCTGCCATTCAATCATGGCTGATATTTTCTCATTCCCATTCTCCTGCCTTTTTCCCATAACCCCTGATCTCCTTATTAATCAAGAACCTATCTATGTCTTAAAGACACTCAATGACCCGGCCTCCACAGCCTTCTGTGGCAAAGAGTTCCACAGATTCCCCACTCTCTGGCTGAAGAAACTCCTCCTCATCTCTGTTTTAAAGGATCGTCCCTTTAGCCTGAGGTTGTGCCCCCTGCTTCTAGATTTTCCTACGAGTGGAAACATCTTCTCCACGTCCGCTCTATCCAGGCCTCACAGGATCCTGTAAGTTTCAATAAGATTCCCCCACCCCCCCCATCCTTCTAAATTCCAACAAGTACAGACCCAACATCCTCAACCATTTCTCATACGACAAGCTCTTCATTGCAGGGATTATTTTTGCCAACCCCCTCTGGACCATTCAGCCCATTGTGTCTACAATGACTACAATCCCACCCAGGCCCCGCATAACGCCATGCATCTACCCTGGCTGGTCCCCCTGAAATTAAGGGACAATTTAGCATGGTCAATCTGCCAAACCCGCACATCTTTGGAGTGTGGGAGGAAACCGGAGCACCTGGAGGAAACCCACGCAGATACGGGGAGAACGTGCAGACTCCACACAGGCAATGACCAAGCCGGGAATCAAACCCAGGTCCCTGGCACTGTGGGGCAGCACTGCTAACAACTGTGCCACCGTGCCACACCATCAGAAATGCCGAGTAGGACCTTTGCCACCATTATGGTGGCCGGCACACTCGGGCAAGCCGGGACTACCCTGCCATATTGCCCAGGGCCATCAGGTTACCAATTCAGTATGCCAACTACCCAATCCAAGGGCTGGAAGCTCTGCAGTCCCGACTGCACCGTTGGGAAAGACAGACATTGCTGATGTAATAAGGGAATCACGAGGGAGCTCCCATTTAGAGACAGGGCTGGCTGAAATTTGGGCTTTTTTTTTGCTGTGGCCACATAGGCTGGCCTCAATGATTCAAGGGGAAATCCCTCCAGCAGCAGGGTTGGGACTACAGGAATGGCCTTAGATGCTGGCCCCTATATCCTTGGATCATTGAACTTCTGGCTCTGATGGAACGCTCCATCTCCAAGAAGCCACATCCTTGTAAGTCTCCCCATGCGACAGGGCACCGCTCCGTCACTAAAGAATGCCAACAGTCCAGGAAAATAACTCAACTAGATCTTCAGTTGTCAAATTCAGCTTCCTGCCGCCAAGATATATGAAATCAGTAGGAGCCTAGATAGAGAAGACTGGAAGAAAAGTTTCTCCTTTGTGGAGGTATCAATGACTTGGGGGCAGAGATTTAAGCTAAGGGGCCTTAGAGGGGATGTGAGGAAAGTACTTTTCACCCAGAGTGTGGTGGGAGTCCGGAACTCACTGCCTGAAAGGGTGGTGGAGGCAGAGACCCTCTTAACATTTAAGAAATATTTAGATGTGCAATTGTGATGCCAAATCATACAAGGCTCTGGGCTGGAAAATGGGATTTGAATAGGTGGTTGTTTTTAACAGGAGCAGATACAATGGGCCGATAGGCCTTTTTCTGTGCTGTAGATCTCTTTGACTCCATGACGGGTCCCAACATTTTTGTGAACCTCCCAGATAAACATGTCAAGTTGACAGTTAACAGTTTGCCCCTCTCAGAGTATCTCAGTGCTGAGAGATTAATTCCTGAGATTCCGCTCTCATTCTCTGTTACGTTACAAACAGACCAAATGCAACCAGTCCTGAACATTGAGACAATGACGCTGTTGAATATGTAGTGCCGTTTTTCATCATGTAACCCAAACCTATAATTTCCCACTCCATGCTGAAATCAGTAGCTGGACAAGTTTCTCTTTGAATGTTTGAGATGAATGTAAGGCTGCCAATCCTTCCAGGACTGCCCCAGAGTCTCCAGACATCAATGATTAATCTCCAAGATACTGCAACGAGCAGCCTCGGAGAGAAAACGAGGCTTACTGGAAAATGATAGTTTATTTTCTTATTGATTTTTGCCGAAGGTTTGTTAATTAGTTATAAAAATACTGGAGGTTCAGGGCTTTGGGTGAGGAAAGGATTTTAGGCTGGATTGGGTGACTGGAGATCTTTCAAAGAAAGTTCTCTAAATACATTCAATCATTGTTGGCAATGCTGGCTAAACGAGTAATAGTCTTACTAAATTTTTTTTTGCGTATTTTCATACCCATAAACATTTTTTGATTTGGTTTATTATTGTCACATGTATACTGGGTTAAAGTCCAACAGGTTTATTTGGAATCGTGAGCTCTCGGAGCGCTGCTCCTTCACCAGGTGAGTGGAGGTAGGTTCACAAACACGGCATATATAGACAGAGACACAATCGCAAAGTAATTACAGACTGGAATGTGAAGAAGGATTGGAACGCCTTTCCAACGCCAAAATCTCCACATCATGCCTTTGAGAAGGTAGTGATGAACTGCCTCCCTGAATAAAGCTAAGGTGTCTGGCTGGGCTATTTCAGAGGGCAGTTTTCAGGGTTAATATTGGGTCTGGAGCTCGATATCAGGAAGGGTGATGGGTTTCCTTCCCTAAAGGGACATTATTGGGGAACCAGGTGAGAATTTTTGGCAATCCTCTCATTACAAGGTCACCATTACTCAGACTAGCCTTTTACTCCAGATTTGATTCAATTGAATTTACATTTCCCCGCTGCCTTGCTGGGTTTTGAACTCATGTACATCTCGAGAATATTAGTTTAGAGTGTTCTCCTACAAGATAGTGAGGAACATGGGACGGTCAGAAGCTTTTTCCCAGGGTGGAAGAGTCAATTACTAGGGGGCGCAGGTTTAAGGTGCGAGGGGCAAGCTTTAAAGGAGATGTACAAGGCAAGTTTTTTCCACAGAGGGTGGTGGTTGCCTGGAAGTTGCTGCTGGGGGAAATAGTGGCAGTGGATACGATAGTGAATTTTAAGAGGTGTCTTGACAAATACATGAATAGGATGGGAATAGAGGGATATGGTCCCTGGAAGGGTAGGGGGTTTTAGTTAAGTTGGGCAACATGGTCGGTGCAGGCTTGGAGGGCTGAAGGGCCTGTTCCTGTGCTGTAATTTTCTTTGATCTTTGTTCTCTTTGTTTAGCGCTTGGGTTTTTAGAGTTTATGATTGCATCATCACCACTCTCTATGTCCACATTCGCAGTTCCAGGCATTATTTCCCATCTTAGCATTTTTTTCCCCCCAGTGAGGATGGATTTCACTTTCCGAACTCAATGATCTTAAAGGCGGAATTATCTCTGTTGCTCTTTTTTATGATGACAATGAATAAATCAAGGAAGGAAAGTGGAAGGATGAAAGCACAAGCAAGCAAATGAGACGTGAAAATAAAGAAAAATCGAAGGCAAAGTGATTGACTGTTGACGGTTCTCCCCAAGCAGTTTCATGCACTGATTTTGAAGAGGAAATGGTTTAAAGCTGGCGGGAAAAACATTGCTCGGGATCCGGGAAAAACCTGACTGTGCACTGAGCCCTTTGGTCTTAATGATCCTTGTGTATTGGAGGCTGATCTGGAGGGTTTTTTTATTCATTAGCGGGACATGGGCGTCGCTGGCTGGCCAGCACTTATAGCCCATCCCTTGTTGCCCTTGTTTAAAGGGCAGTTGAGAGTGAACCCCATTGCTGTGGCTCTGGAGTCACACATAGGCCAGACCAGGTAAGGACAGCAGATTTCCTTCCCTAAAGGACATTAGTGAGCCAGATGGGTTTTTCCGACAATTGACAATCAGTAGATTTTTAATTTCAGATATAAGAACATAAGAAATAGGAGCAGGAGTAGGCCATCTAGCCCTTCAAGCCTGTCCCCGCCATTCAATAAGATCATGGCTGATCTGAAGTGGCTCAGTTCCACTTTCCCGCTTTCTCCCCATAACCCTTAATCCCCTTGTCTACCAAAAACCTATCTACCTGTGAGTTAAATATATTCAGTGAGGCAGCCTCCACTTCAACGGGCAGAGAATTCCAGAGATTCACCACCCTTTGAGTGAAGAAGTTCCTCCTCAACTCCGATCTAAACTGCACCCCCCCCATTCTTGAGGCTGTGCCCTCTAGTCCTGCTGTCCTTTCTAAGCGGGAAGAATCTCTCTACCTCTACCCTATCCATCCCCTTCATTATCTTCTACGTCTCTGTAAGATCTCCCCTCATCCTTCTAAACTCCAATATTTTCTATTAAATATTTTTTATTGAATTCAAATTCCATCATCTGCTGTGGTGGGATTCGAAGCCAGGTCCCCAGAACATTAGCTGAATTTCTGGATGACCTTTTTTTTCATTCATTTGTGGGACATGGGCATCGCTGGCTGGCCAGCATTTATTGCCCATCCCTAGTTGCCCTTGTTCAAAGGGCAGTTGAGAGTGAACCCCATTGCAGTGGCTCTGGAGGCACATGTAGGCCAGATCAGGTAAGGACAGCGGATTTCCTTCCCTAAAGGACATTAACGAACCAGAAGAGTTTTTCCTACCAATCGTTTCATGGTCATCAGTAGATTCTTAATTCCAGATATTTTTTATTGAATTCAAATTCCACCCTCTGCCGTGGCGGGATTCGAACCCAGGCTCTCCGGAACATTAGCTGAGTTTCTGGATTAATAAATCTAGCGATAATACCACTCGGCCATCGACTCCCCATTTGACAGGGGAAATATCCAAGGATAAGGTGAGTTTCAGTAACTTTGCGGACATCTCATGTTTTTCAGGAGAATCTTTACAGCTATGCCGACAATTGTTGCCATGGCAACTTTAACCAGATCACAGCATAGTCACATCGACTTGTTGTGAAAGGGCAGCATCTGTTATTTTTTTTCTCCTGCAGACTGTATGAGGAATAGACATAAGGAAATGCGGGGAGCCGGTGGGCATGCGAGCAAGAGAGGGACAGGAAAGCAAAACTACAATCAGAGACAAAGGCAAGTCATTCGAGAGCGGGAGATGGAAGAGGAGTTGAGTTGCCAACATGTGAATGCCCTGGAGTCTCCCTCTGTAAACTAAAGACTCATTTTCAGGAAACTGCTGAGGGCAAAACAGAAAGAAAAATTATCAGCATTCAAAAGAATACTTTAGCTGTTATTCTCACAGCGCTAGGGAACAGGGTTCGATTCCTGGGTCGCTGCCTGGATGGAGATTGCATGTTCTCCCCATGTCTACGTGGGTTTCCTCCCACAGTCCAAAAAACATGCTGGTTAGCGTGCATAACCCACGCTAAATTCTCCCTCAGTGTACCCGAACAGGCGCCAGTGTGGTGACTAGAGGATTTTCACAGTAACTTCATTGCAGTGTGAATGTTAGCTGACTTATGACAGTTGAGGGGGTTGAGCTATGAGCAGAGGCTGAATAAACTAGGCTTGTACTCGTTAGAGTTTAGAAGAATGAGGGGAGATCTCATTGAGACGTATAAGATGATGAATGGGATGGATAGGATAGAGGTGGAGAGACTCTTCCCGCTCAAAAAAGACAGTAGGACTAGGGGGCACAGCCTCAAGATAAAAGGGGGGCGGTTTAGAACGGAGTTGAGGAGGAACTTCTTCACTCAAAGGGTGGTGAATCTCTGGAATTCTCTGCCCGTTGAAGTGGTGGAGGCTGCCTCGCTAAATATTTTTAAGACGCGGGTTGATGGGTTTTTGATAAACGAGGGGATTAAGGGTTATGGGGAGAAAGCGGGAAAGTGGAACTGAGCAGCGACAGATCAGCCATGATCTTATTGAATGGCGGGGCAGGCTCGAAGGGCTGGATGGCCTACTCCTGCTCCTATTTCTTATGTTCTTATGTTCTAATAAACTTTAAACTTAAGCATGTGCAAAGAAATGAAGAGGCTTTATGAACAGACCATCAAAGATCATCCAATCAGATTTGTAAAGCATACATTTGCTTTCTGATTGGCCAGCAACTGGTTGGGTAACTGTTGGCGGGAATGTTTTGCGAGGGGCTGTTGGGGAGGAGGAGGAGATGCTGGAGGCCAGGTGGGGAAACCTTCAGGAATGTGTCAAAGTAATTGGAAACCATGGGAGAAAGATATATCATTCATTGTTTTAAAAATTTTTTTTTATTCATATGCAATAGAACTGCAAGTTTAATAAAAATATGAACCAATGTTGAGTTAGTAGTAATTGAGACAGCAAACAGAATTGGTCAGCTACACAGGAATGACCACATTGAGGGTCATCTTCACTTCTATCTTCAGTGGGAGGCCCCTTCTTTGTCACACTGTGTCTCCTGCCAAAGCAAGGTGGCTGGGCAAGATGACCACTAATACTTATCCCATGCACGCACAGAAAACCAGTGACGTTATTGCCAGAGACACATTGCCAGCAGGAAACCCTAGCTAACCTGATAACCTTCTCTGAGCTGCTTCCAATGCAAATAGGTCCCTCTTTAAGCAAGGTGACCTATTCTGTACCCTATCTAGGTGCATAACATTTTACATTGAGCCAAATAATGACAGATTATTCACCATGGATGGCACACTGGCACCATGTGTGGCACGTTGCTGCCTCACAGTGCCAGGGATCCTGGTTCAATTCCCGGTTTGGGTCACTGTCTGTGTGGAATCTGCACATTCTCCCCATGTCTACACGGATCTCTTCCGGGTGCTCAGGTTTCCTCCCACAGTCTGAAAGATGTGCTGGTTCGATGCATTGGCCATGCTAAATTCTCCCTCAGTGTACCCGAACAGGCACCAGGGTGGCAACTAGGGGATTTTCACAGCAAGTTCATTGTCTTGTTAGTGTAAGTCTACTTGTGACATTAATAAATAAACCTTATTAACTTGTTCTGAATGTATTTTTCCAGGTTATTTTCTCTCCACATTTAGTTGATCAAAAGACATTCCATTTTCTATCTGTTTGGGGTAATATTAATGAATTCTTCTTGGTAATATTAGTCTAAAAATGTAATTCCTTTCTTTGGGTATCGAAACAGATTAAAGAAATAATAATTTATGATAACCTCATAAAGATGTCAATCAATTAAACTCTACATTAGCTGATGTAAACTGACCCCTGCTGAACTCATCTATTTGTGAGTCTTGGGGATCAGGGTGACCCCTGAAGTTACACCCACTGCTCCAAACTCTTCCACAAAACAAAACAAACTTTCAGCATCTACCCTGACAACCCCCCTGAGAATCCGATGAGTCACAACAAGGTCGCCTCTTATTCTTCTAATCTCCAAAGAGTACAGGCCCAACCTACTTCACTTCTCCAAGAAAATTCTTGCTTTAAATGGAGGGCAGCAAAGATTTACCAGGCTGAATACTGGGATGGCAGGACCGTCATGGGATGAGAGACTAATGATTACCTTTATTGGAGTTTAGAAGAGTGAGAAGGGATCTCATAGAATCTGATAAAATTCTAATAGGGTTAGACAGGGTAGATTCAGAAAGAATGTTCCAAGTGATTGGGAGTCCAGAACTGAGGGTCTGAGGATAAGGGGTAAATCTTCTCGGACTGAGGTGAGGAGAAATTTCTTCACCTAGAGGATGGGGAGTGTGTGGAATTCACTCCCACAGAAAGTAGTTGAGACCAAAGCGTTGTGTGATTTCAAGAAGGAATTGGATATAAGTCTTGGGGCTGAAGGGATCGAGGGATATGAGGGGAAGGGGAGGGATCAGGATATTGAATTTGATGGTCAGCCATGATCAAAATGAATGGTGCAGCAGGCTCGAAGGGCCAAATGGCCTACCCCTGCTTCTAGTTTCTATGTGTCCGCTCATACCCAGGATAAATGACTGAGCAGCTACCTCTCCTGGATTAGCGATTGCCAATGAAATTGAAGAAATTTCTCCTCATCTCTGTCTTAAATGCTCGATTCGAGACAGTGAGCCATCGTTCAACTACATCAATATTCCACTGGCATTGTGATTACTTTACAAAAAAACCTTCCTTAATGGAAAACCCCTTGCAATTGAATGAATCATTCTTTTCCTCTCAGTGCATCATCACCTTGAACCAGAGAACTAGCACGTCCTAAATCTTTAACTTTTTAAAGTTTATTTATTAGCGTCACCCAGTAGGCTTACATTAACACAGCAATGAAGTTACTGTCAAAACTCCCTAGTCGCCACACTCCGGCTTCTGTTTGGGTACACTGAGGGAGACTTTAGTTTAGCCAATGCACCTAACCAGCAATGATTTTCAGACTGTGGGAGGAAACCAGAGCACTCGGAGGAAACCCATGCAGACACGGGGAGAACATGCAAACTCCATACAGACAAAGTAAAAGTTTACTTATTAGCCACAAGTAAGGCTTACATTAGCACTGCAATGAAGTTACTGTTAAATTCTCCTAGTTGCCACACTCTGGGTCAATATACCTAGTAAAAAGTCTGACAACACCAGGTTTTAGTCCAACCTATTTATTTGATAATATACTCGCAAGCTTTCGGGTTAGCCCCTTCGTCAGGTGAATGGAGAGTTCTGGCCAGAACTCTCCATTCACCTGACGAAGGGGCTAACCCGAAAGCTTGCGAGTATATTATCAAATAAATAGGTTGGACTAAAACCTGGTGTTGTCAGACTTTTTACTGTGTTTACGCCAGTCCAACGCCGGCATACCCACATCAATATACCTAACCAGCACGTCTTTCAGACAGTGAGAGGAAGCCGGAGCACCCGGAGGAAACCCATGCAAACTCCACACAGAAAGTGACCCAAGCTGGGATTCGAATCCCTAGGACTGCAGTGCTAACCACCGTGCCAGCTCTTAAATCTTACGTTCTTAGTTTATGGAGTTCATGATATCTACATAAAGCTGCAGGTAAAAATGCAGTAATTCTAATTAAAAATTTTATCCTTTATCTGTCAGGTTGCTAAGGTGCAGAAAGCATCTGCGCACTGTATTGAAAAGTAAATTGTAGAAAGTTCACTATCTTTACATTCTGTGTCATTTACTTATGACTAATATGATAACCTTTAAGCACTTTATTTCTTTGTTAAGCTCCCTTTATTGTGTTGCTAATTTGCAGGTGTTTGATCCCACGGCGCCACACTTAGTACTTTTATTAATGACACTCTGTCACTCTGCAATGGTGATGTATCCGCATCATTTTGGAAATGAATTGCTGCTAAATGCATAATTTCAAAAAGCAACGAGTAGATTTAAATGAATGCAAACCACAAAGTGACTCAAATCTATCATGATGTATGCTGGTTTTTTTTGAGCGGTCACCATCTTCACGGCTATTTAAACAAGCGTTCTAAATGGAAATGTACTTGACTTTCTGTAATCAGGTGTAATCAAACAATGTTAGAATTCAACCGATGTGGAAGGCTACGATTAATATTTTGACCACATGGAAGGAAGATATCCCACATAATGGTCTGCGCGACTGCCTCTCCATGCTCACCCGCGCAACTGAAACAAAGAGCTTACAAAAAGCGACCCTAAAAAGGACAGTACGGTGGCACTGTGGTTAGCACTGCTGCCTCACAGCGCCAGGGGCCCGGGTTTGATTCCCGGCTGGGGTCGCTGTCTGTGTGGAGTCTGCACGTTCTCCCTGTGTCTGCGTGGGTTTCCTCCGGGTGCTCCAGTTTCCTCCCACAGTCCAAAGGTGTGTGTGGCTTAGGTTGATTGACCATGTCCCTAGTGTCAACGGATTAGCAGAACAAATATGTGGGTTTATGGGATTAGGGCCTGGGTGGGATTGTGGTCGGTGCAGACTCGATGGGCCATATGGCCTCCTTCTGCACTGTAGGAATTCTATGATTCCTGGCTGGGGTCACTGTCTGTGAGGAGTCTGTGCATTCTCCCCGTGTCTGTGCGGGTTTCCTCCGGGTGCTCCAGTTTTCTCCCACGGACCGAAAGTTGTGCTGGTTAGGGTGCATTGTCCATGCTAAGTTTTCCCTCAGTGTGCCCGAACAGGTGCCGGAGTGTGGCGACTAGGAGATTTTCACTTCATTGCAGTGTTAATGTAAGCTTACTTGTGACACTAATAAATAAATTTTAATTCAGCAGACAATAATATTCTGTTCAATGCTGGTGATTTAAAAACTATTTTTACAATGCATGTCAGAGACATTGATAACTCTTCTTAATAAGCATCAAATGATACATACCATTCCTAACAGTTACAAGTTACCGTTGTCCCTTCACCAATGTTATCTTGCAATCATCATCCCTTTTATTGTTTAATCTCTCCTGCCCGCTAACATATCACAGATCTTTCCTCCTTACCACCCAGTAGGGTAATCCCAGTAACCTGAGTTTCACCTCTACTGAAGTACGTTGCCAAGGCAGGAACCTGCGCAGAGCACCTGCCCACCTGATGGTCAACTGAGCCGCTTAAATTGCCAATGAGTAGTCATTACCTACCCCCCCGTGGGAATTTTGCCAATGTTGTGTGGACCCACCATCGTGTCAGTAAACTCTGGTGAGCCTCCCTGTGGGCTGCCGAGGGGAGAGGAGGGTCCTCCTTCATGGCTGTTCCATGGAGGTGCCCCTTGCTGGCAATGGCCATCCTGATGTCCAACCCGAGGCTCCTGTGGCAGCCTGTGTTAATGAGTCTCTGATTGCAAGGTGCCATCCCAGGGTCCTGCCGCCCACTGCGGGGAGCAAGGTTGGCCAGTGGCTGGACATCTTCTGGATGGTGAGCGTTCAGCCCGTTATCTCTGCTTCTCTCTCCACAGGTGGTCCCTGTGGCTTCAGCAATCCCAGTTTCAATGTAAATGAGTTATTAATATCCATTTCAATTTCCTGCATCTAAAGTGGTTGACATTTCTTTTCGAATTTGCCTGCAGTCACATCCTGAGCATCATTTTAGGGGTTTTTAAGTAAAGCTTACTCTTATAAGCTTATCATAGTACAGAAGGAGGCCATTTGGTCCATCGAGCCTACACTGACAGTAATCCCACACAGGCCCTATCCCCTGTAACCCCACATATTTAACCAAATAATCTCCCTGACACTAAGGGGCAATTTTTAAGCAAGGCTAATCCACCTAACCCACACGTCTTTCAGACTGTGGGAGGAAACCGGAGCACCCGGAGGAACCCATACAGACACGGGGAGAATGTGCAGATTCTGCGCAGACAGTGACCCAAACTGGGAATCGAACCCAGATCCCTGGTGCTGTGAAGCAGCAGTGCTAACCACTGAACTTTGACAAAGGGTCAGCTGGACTCGAAACGTCAGCTCTTTTAAGAACATAAGAAATAGGAGCAGGAGTAGGCCATCTAGCCCTTCGAGCCTGCCCCGCCATTCAATAAGATCATGGCTGATCTGAAGTGGATCAGTTCCACTTTCCCGCCCTCTCCCCATAACCCTTAATTCCCTTGCCTATCAAAAACCATCTATCCGTGACTTAAATATATTCAGCGAGGTAGCCTCCACCACTTCAACGGGCAGAGAATTCCAGAGATTCACCACCTTTTGAGTGAAGAAGTTCCTCCTCATCTCCGTTCTAAACTGCCTCCCCCTTATCTTGAGGCTGTGCCCTCTAGTCCTGTTGTCTTTTCTAAGCGGGAAGAATCTCTCTACCTCTATCTTATCCATCCCCTTCATTATCTTATACGTCTCTATAAGATTCCCCCCTCATCCTTCTAAACTCCAACGAGTACAGACCTCTCCAGATCTCTCTGCAGACTTTCCACGCCCTCCACGCAATTTGCTATTCCACTCATCTTCGTGTCATCAGCAAATTTCGTCACCCTACACTCAGCCCCCTCCTCCAGATCATCTATATAAATGGTAAACAGTTGAGGCCCCAGCACTGATCCCTGCAGCACTCCACCAGTCACTAACTGCCAACCAGAATAGCACCCATTGATACCAACTCTCTGCTTCCTATTAGACAAGCCGATCCTCTATCCACGCTAACACCTTACAGATGCTGCCTGACCTGCTGAGATTTTCCAGCGTTTTCTCTTTTGCTTTCAGATTCCAGCATCCGCAGTAATTTACTGTTATCCAGTGCTAACCACTGTGCCTCCGTACTGCCATGCCATGTGGCTGATAACGAGAAGCATTTTGAAGCTGGTGTGAGAGTGAGGCAGTGTGTATATATTCAATTCCTGGATCTAAGTGAAATGACTTGTTACACAAAGCAGCTATTGTATAGACATCAAGAAAAAACCTAATAAAACTGTCAGACTTGAGAATCAGGTAGTCAGGGAACTCAAAAGCTGCCGAAACCTGCCATGGCGATTCCTTACAATTTTTAAAATTCATTCTTAGGACAAGAACCCTGAGCCTTTTAATGAAATTGCAGACCTTTCAGTTAAACACAATGGAAGGTTTTCAAAGTAGATATACACTTGGCAAGGCGCCGATTTGCTAGGCCTTCCATATTTGTGGAATGTTTTAACGCTGGATCTTTTAAAAAAAAATCTTGTTATCGCTCGTGTATGAATGAAAGAAGTGAGTTGAGAACAAAATGTTAGCTGACCTTTCCGGTGGAGTGCGGAGGGAACTCTGGCTGTGTTGTTGGAGGTGTCACCTCGAGACATTGAACCCTGTCCCTGTCCGCCTTCTCAATTGGATGTGAAATATCCTGGGACTCTGAAGAAGAGCAAAGGGAGGTCACCCAAGTCTCCCACATTTATAACCGTTCCAAAGTACTTAATTAACCGTAAAGGACTTTGGAGCACCCTGAAATCGTGAAAGACACTATGTAAGTGCAAGTCAAGAGGGCTACAATTCAGCCACAGGTGATTTAAGGACATAACAACATATGAAATAAGGCCAGGAGTAGGCCATATGGCTCCCTGAGGTCACTTAACCTTTTGATTAGATCACTGGGCAGCACAGTAGCACAGTGGTTAGCACTGCTGCCTCACAGCGCCAGGGACCCGGGTTCAATTCCAGCCTCTGGTCACTGTCTATATGGAGTTTGCACATTCTCTCTGTGTCTGTGAGGGTTTCCTCTGAGTGCTCCAGTTTCCTCCCACACTACAAAGATGTGCGGGCCAGGTTGATTGGTTATGCTAAATTGGCCCTTATTAACAGCGGGATTAGTAGGGTAAACGTGTGGGGTTACGGGAATAGTCTTGGGTGGGATAGTGGTTGGTGCAGACATGATGGGCCGAATGGTCTCCTTCTGCACTGTAGGGATTCTACGATTGTTCACCTTCGACTTCATGTCCCTTCATTCTCTTTGTGGCTAAATGTCCATCAATCTCAGACTTGAACATCGCCATTTTTAAATATTTAAATAGTCACATGGTTGCTTTAACAGCCAGTCACATGATTTGCTGGCGATTTCATTGGGGTGTTTTACGGACTCCTGTTTAGTTTCATTCTCTGTTCTGTGCAGACAGCATCACTTTCAATACACATGTTGTGTGTTACTCTGCATCTACTGCCACTCAGACCCTCTCCCCCCCCCACTCCTCACTCAGACCCCTCAAATTATTGCGGTTTGCAAAAAAGGAAGTCAAATCACAGGTTGTCAATCAGGCTTAGACTCCGTCAACATTGTGATCAGATTCAATGGGGTACTTGAGGTGTATTCAACTATGAAGGGAACTGGAAATAAGTACAGGTGGCTGGAGGATGATAGAAATCCATTGAGCTGTTACTTGAATCTTTTACGAGGCATTGCACGTTGAATTTATTACAGATCAAAGTTTTCCATTGGTTCTCCTACATTGCTGGTTTACCACCCACCCCTACCCTCTTTATTGGAATGGCAGATGTGGAGAAGGCCATTGAGGAAGCTGCCTCATGTAACACTTGCAGAGTTCGTAAGTGCAGGTTCGGGACACACAAACAGTTTTGATGCCCCCTGGAAAATTCTGCTCAAGGAGTGACCTTGTTGGTACAACAAGCACGTGGGAAGCTCTGTCCAACAGCATGGCGGATCACACAGAAAGAGGCCATTCAGCCCCTTGAGTCATCACCAACAACAAGCACACGCAAATCCTATCACTGCAACACCATGTATTTACCCTGCTGGACCCCCTGACACTAAGGGGCAATTTACCACGGCCAATACACCTTACCTGCACACCGTTGGACTTTGGATATAGTAATTGAAAAGAATTACTTGCAGGGCAATGGGTAAACAGCAAGGAGGGGAGAGTGGGATTAATTGAATAGCTCTTTCAAAGAGCTGGCACAGGTATGATGGACTGAATGATTTCTTCCTGTGCTATATGATTCTATGACTTTGATTTGATTTATTATTGTCATGTGTCTCAGTATACAGTGAAAAGTGTTATTTCTTGTGTGCTATATAGACAAAGCATATTGTTCATTGAGAAGGAAAGGAGAGAGTGCAGAATGTAATGTTACAGTCATAGCTAGGGTGTAGAGAAAGATCAACTTAGTGCGAGGTAGGCCCATTCAAAAGCTGTTCTTGAGTCAGTTTGTACGTGTCCTCAGACTTTTGTATCATTTTCCCCCTGGAAGAAGGTGGAAGAGAGAATGTCCTGGATACGTGGGGTCCTTAATTATGTTGGCTGCTTTTCTGAGGTAGCAGGAAGTGTAGACAGAGTCAATGGATGGCAGGCTGGTTTGTGTGATGGATTGGACTAGATTCAGGATCTTTCATAGTTTTTTGAGGTTTTGGGCAGAGCAGGAGCCCATACCAAGCTGTGATACAACCAGAAAGAATGCTTTCTATGGTGCATCCGTAAAAATGGTCAGAGTCATAGCGGACATGCTAAATTTCCTTAAAACCTCCTTCAGATGATAGTCATTGGAACATGAGGCAACACCTCGGAGTTGGGAAAACAAATGCAGAATCTAAACAACAGGTTTGAAAAGTTTTCAAATGCAGAATCTAAACAAACAGTTTTGTGCTTTAAGCTGTGTGGTATTTTTTCAGTCAGTGACATTCAGGTGCAGAAAGTAGTGAATTCTCTCAGTGAAATACGGATAATGCAGTGAAGAAATCCAGACAGTGAGGAGAAATGGGTGAGAGCATCATATCTAATTAACTGCTAAATCACACCATTCTGAACTGGGAGCCAATGAGCAGAGACCTGGCATCTCAATGTAGGATAGCAGCATCGAAAAATCCGATGGGAAATCCATTCTAATCTGCTGTTGTACATCAGAGGCAATTGTCTCTGGAAAAATTGCACCAGCGCTCTATCTCCCTTCTCTATATCAATGTACTCTATAAAAATGATGGGTGCGATCTTACCACTCGTTCACGCCACGCTCCCACTGCAGTGAAGACGGAGAATTTGATGACAAGTCAAATCTCCATTCACCGCAGCGGGATGGGAAAATCCCAGCCCTGATGGTGGAAAATTCCTGCCGACATCTTTGACTAAGCTTTGATCACCTATCCTTAATATCTTCTAACGTGGCTGTAATGTTGTCAAAGTTTGTCTGATTATACTGCTGAGAAGTGCCCTTGAGATTTTTTTTAAGAACTACATCTGAGGGGGAAGAGGGCCTGATTGGGTGGCATGTTGAGGGGAAAGGAGGGGGCTTTGGACTATGAGAGGAAACCGGAGCACCTGGAGGAAACACGCGCAGACACGGGAAGGACATGCAAACTCCATACAGACAATCACCAACTCTGCTGCCTCACAGTGTTCAATTCCCGGCTTTGGGTCACCGTCTGTGTGGAGTTTGCACGTTCTCCCCGTGTCTGCCTGGGTTTCCTCCGGGTGCTCCGGTTTCCTCCCACAGTCTGAAAGACGTGCTGGTTAGGGTGCATTGACCCAAACAGGCACCAGAGTGTGGCGACTCGGGGAATTTCATTACAGCGTTAGTGTAAGCTTACTTGTGACTCATGAATAAATTTACTTTACCCGAGGCCAGAATTGAACCCGGGTCCCTGGCACTGTGAGGCAGCAGCGCTCCACGGTGCCGCACCCTGTTCTCAGGGTGAGGGTAGGCAGCGCGAGATTGGTGAAAGCGGAACCTGAGAAAACTTGGAACGTGTGCGTATCAGAAATTTCATTTTGTTTCTCGTTGCTGACTAATGGCAAGCACCATGGTGGGGAACAAATTTAAATTGAACAGTTAGCAATAATATGCAGATCGGAACATAAATTCATGAGGAACTGCAGCACTAATTACTTGCGGCTGTAAGTAGTACGGTAGATAAGGAAGATATATGTCCTATCAATAATGATGTCGTCTTCCCCGCTGTCTCTAATTAACTTAGCAATTCTTATCTTATCTAAAGCGTGACAAACTGCAATGTCTTTTTCTCGAAACGTACGAGATGGTTGGCGACGCTAATTTCTTCTGTGCTTAAAGGGTTTGCTGGAGAAAAGAGAATCCGGATATTAATTAGGTTTAAGTCACTATTAATATTCAGCAGTGTGGAAGAATGTGCCTCAGACACAGCCAGTGTGAACTCTTGTCACCTCAGTAGGTACACGCCCTGCTGTGTGCTCATGTTATTTTGTGGTGAGGCTCGGTATTGTCTCCATCACTCCCGGTTGTGGATCCCAGTAACACTCACCGATAAATTAAGCTGGAGCATTGCGGGAACGCAGTGAAAGATGTGGCTATGTTCGAACAATGCACTGTTTTTCCCTTCTGGCCCTGAAACTGCGAATCAGGTTACATGAAATTCAACAGCAGTAACCGAGGGGTGGCACAGTGGTGAGCACTGCCGCTTCACAGCACTGGGGTCCCGGGTTCGATTCCTGGCTTGGGGGTCACTGTCCGTGAGGAGTGTGCCCGTTCTCCCCGTGTCTGTGTGAGCTTCCTGCCTCACAGCACCAGAGGCCCAGGTTTGATTCCCCAGCTTGGGTAACTGTCTGTGTGGAGTTTGCACATTTTCCTCATGTCTGCATGGGTTTCCTTTGGGTGCTCCAGTTTCCTCTCATAGTCCAAAGATGTACAGGTTGGGTGGATTGGCTATGCTAAATTGCCCCTTAGTGTCAGGGGCACTAGTAAGGGTGAATGCGTTGTGGGGATAGGGTCTTGGTGGGATTGTGGTCAGTGCAGACCTGAATGGCATCCTTTTGCATGTGGGATTCTATGATTAGTGAACCAGATGGGTTTTTCTGACAATCAACAATGGTTTCATGGCCATCAGTAGATACTTAATTCCAGGTTTTTTTATTGAATCCAAATTCCACCATCGGCTGTGGCGGGATTTGAACTCAGGTCCCCAGGATAGTAGCTGAGTTTCTGGATTAATAGTCTAACGATAACACCACTAAGCTATCATCTCCCCTTCAATGGGCTGAATGGCCTCCCTCTGCACTATAGGGATTCAATGATAATTCTATGACCTTATATTAGTGGTGGCTGCCTTCTGTCTTGTAGGAGAATAGTTTGTGCCGTGATGGTTAACTCTGTGGTAAGGATTGCCTGGTGTGGCCCAGGACCCTCAATCTGGCACGGCAGTCTCTGTTGCATTCACTTTGGAGGAGGCAAGTGGGCTGAGAAGGTGCATCGTTCACTCCAGGACCTTGGAGCTGGTTACCATGTCTTACCAAGAGATGTCAGAGACACCCGTCAGAGACAGAGGGGTGGCATGGTGGCACTGCGCTCAGCTCTGCTGCCTCACAGTGCCAAGGACCCGGGTTCAATTCCAGCCTCAGGTCACTGTCTGTGTGGAGTTTGCATATTCTCCCTGTGCCTGCGTAGGTTTCCTCCTGAAGCTCCGGTTTCCTCCCACAGTCCAAGGATGTGTGGATTAGACTGATTGGCCATGCTAAATTGACCCTAATGTCAAGAGATTAGCAGGGTAAATGTGTGGGGTTGTGGGAGTGGGACCTGGGTGGGAATGTGGCTGGTGCAGACTCGATGGGCCGAATGGGTCTCACCAGTGCAGAGGAATGCGCTAAGGATGCAGGCTTGGTAGACTTGCAGTTAAGCGTTCTCTGTCAGGTTGATGTTGCCCACTCTCTCACAGACCTGGAGAAATGGCCACCACATGGCAGGAGAAATTTAATATGGAGAAATGTGAGGTGATACATTTGGTCAGAAGATCATGGAGAAGTGATAGAAACTAAATGGAACAATTATAAAAGGGAGATTTGAAAAATACTGTACTTTAAACAAATCTTTAAAGATGGCAGGACAAGAAGGTTTGTTTTAAAAATGTATATGGGACTTTATTAATAGAAGTAGAATCTCCCTTCTCGTCCTTCATGATCTTTCTGTCGCCTTTGATGAACTTGACCACACCATTCTCCTCCAAAGCAGTCTAGGCAGTGCTGCACTCTCATGGTTTCATTATTATCTATCTGATTGTAGCCAGAGATTCACTTACAATGACACCCCTTCCTGCCCTGGCATTGTTACTTCATATTCCCTCCCTATTTCTCATCTATACCCACCTCTTGGCAATACCTGCCAAAGGCAGTGTTAAATTTAACATCTATGCTCATGATACCCAGCTCCCCCTCACCACCACCTCTCTCTACCTTCCCATTGTCATTAAGTTATCAGACTGATTATCCGAGATCCAATTCTTGTAAGGAGCACACAAAGTTTTTTCATCTGTTATCCGTAAGATACAGAACAGCAACGTACCACAGCTCCTTCGACAATATCTTCCAAATCTGTGATCACTACCACCTAGAAGGATAAGGACAGCAGACACATGGGACCACCACGACCTGCAAGGTCATCCTGACTTGGGACTGTATCACTGTTCCATCATTGTGGGTGTACCTACACCACATGGACTACATTCGTTCAAGAAGATGCCTCCTCAGCACTGCTCCAGCCAATGATTTTCACATCTCATGACCGAAGACAGTAAAGTTATTGAACCCAATGTGAGAATTGAATTAATAATTATAGCGACATGGTCATTAATCTAAAATGCTTTGTAAATCCAGCCATTTGGTTTTCATGCATCACCACTTCACTGAATTAAGGGGTTCTTAAAAAAAATAAGTTATTAAGAGCAAAAGAGGACTTGGGCTGGGACCTTCTGCGTCAACTCCAGCCCTCCACCCCCACCCTTCTCCAGCCCATGGCATGTTTTCTGGAGGTGAAGATACCCTGCTATTGACCACTGGCAGGATCTTCCAGTCTCACCAAAGTTACGCCACCAGGATCCTGCCATGTAGGGGGGTTACCTTCCGTAGGACCCAGAATATCCCAGTGGCAGGAAGGCCTGAAAATCCTGGCCCTAGTCTTTTTGGAATTTATTGATTTGAACTAATGAAAAGTTGGGGATAAAAGTTGTCCCAACGCGCAGGCAGTTTTGATGGATTTTCAACCTGAAACAAAAATTGCTTATTTAAATAATGTTTGTCGGAATTGTACATTGTGCAATTCTCTCATTACACGCCGTTCTCATTAGTGATCACTCGAAACAGTCACACAAGACAAGGACCTCTACTTTCAGAAGCTCACACTGAAGGTTATAGAATATTTCTTACCAATGGAAAGGCTTATCTCTCACTGCACACCCTGACCTTTGCACTTTTACATCCTCTCACAATGTACTCTTCAGTGTTATTGACAACTGAACAAATCTGTAACTAAAACCTGTGTTTGTATGTATCTGTATGCGTGTGTCTGAATGGGGAAAGGTTGCTTTAATGAACCAATTGTCTGTGGTGATTAAGAGCTTGCTGTTTGCTGGTTATTGAGCGGGTCACAGAGGGGGTCCATTGCTTGAAGTGGGTTTTCTTCAGTTTTTCCAGGCAATTATATCACATTCTCACTTCAGAAGACCACCCCCTGACTGCAGCCCCACTTCCAATCAGCGTCTGTCGATTGTGAGCTCGGCTCTGCTTTTGTACGTTGAGATACAGAGAGAAACTCGGGAGGCTTTGACGAAGAATAGTTTGATGGCTTGTGGAGAAAAAGCGCTGGTGTGTGGGACTAAATTTGAATCATTTGTTTGAAAGAGATAGCACGGCTGTGATGGGCGAAATGGCCTTCTACCGAGCCGTAAGTTTCTACAACATTGAAGTGTATGGGGATCTCTGCACAATCACTTCACGAGCATTTTCCCTCACAAAGGACAAAGAACAGTACAGCACAGGAACAGGCCCTTCGGCCCTCCAAGCCTTTGCCAACCATATTGTCCTATCTAGACCAACCACCTGTATCCCTCTATTCCCTGTCTGTTCATGTGTCAAGTTTTAAATATCACTGATGTGTCTGCCTCAACTACCTCACTTGGCAGTGCATTCCAGGCCCCCACTGCCCTCGGTGTAAAAAACTTCTCCTGCACATCTCCACTGAACCTTTCCCCCCTTATCTTGACCTTGTGCCCCCCTGTAATTGTCATTTCTACCCTGGGGGAAAGCTTCCAACTGTTCACCTTACCTGTGTCCCTCATAATTGCATAAACTCCTATCAGGTCGACCCTCAGCCTCTGTCTTTCCAGGGAGAACAATGTCAGTTTATTTAATCTCTCCTCATAGCGAATACCCTCCATACCAGGCAACATTGTCTGTACTCCCTCCATGTCCTTCTGATAGTGGTGGCCAGAATTGGACACAGTATCCCAAATGTGGCCTAACCAACGTTTATATAACTGTAACATGACTTGCCAACTTTTCTACTCAATGCCCCATCCGATAAAGGCAAGCATGCCATATGCTTTCTTGAGATTAGAATTGCGATCCCCTTGGATTACCATTTACAACTCAAAACATTGGCCTATTGGATCAACTGGTCTGTCCTCGTACTTCCCACCAGTCCAGTCAACGTAGCCCCATCAGCATAACTCCCCTATTTCTTTCTCCCTCATTTTCTTCTCCTTAAATTCATTAGGTGGGATTTCCTGGTCCTGCTCCCCAGGCCACCCCAGGATCGGAAAATCCCGCCCGAGGTCAAACTTTCCATCCAGCCCGTGACAATTCCCGTTACGGGCGGGGCTGGGAGATTTCGGCTGTATCACTCTCTGCAGTATTCTCACCAATCCCTGAGTTCTCCTGATTTCCATGTTGGATTTATTAGTGACTATCTTCGCTTCCGGCCTCTTGGTGTGAACTCAGCACAAGTGGAAACATTTTTGCCAATTCTGTCCTGTCAAACAAACTCTTCCAAACGCTCCTCGTGCCCCATCTATGCCACCCCATGGCCTCCCACAACAACCCCCTCCAGGCCCCTCATGCCCCCATGCCAAGCTTTGCCCTCCCACCCTCTCCCCTCTGTGACCTTGTTCCCCCATATTCCAGGCCCTGCCACCCAGACATTATGTAACCTCTGCCTTTCCATCCACCCTGAGGAGGGGGCAGGTTAGGTGAATTGGCCATTGCTAAATTGTCCTCTAGTGTCGGGAGGGACTAGCTAGAGGAAATACAGGAATAGAGCCTGGATGGAGTTATTGTCAGTTCAGACTCAATGAGCCGAATGGCCTCCTGCCTGGCAGGGATTCTGTGATTCTAAGATTACAGGAGACCAAGGCCGGGGGGATTAGGGTAGGAGTGGATAAAGAACTAAAATGACAGAAAACCAGCATCACACTGGGGGCTGTATAAAACTTTAGTTAGGCTGCATTCAGTGTATTACATGCAGTTCTGCTCACCACACTATCAGAACCTTGTAGATGCTGTGGCAAGGATGAAAAGAAGGTTTACCAGGATGTTGCCTGATCTGGAGGGTTTTAGGCATAAAGAGAGGTTGGATAAACTCTGATTCTGATAGACAGGGGAATTAAGGGTTATGGAGAGAAAATGGGAAAGTGGAACTGATCCACTTCAGATCAGCCATGATCTTATTGAATGGCGGGGCAGGCTCGAAGGGCGAGATGGCCGACTCCTGCTCCTATTCCTTATGTTCTTAAACTCGGGATTGTTTCCACTGGAAGGAGGGGGGGGTGGCGACCTGTTAGAAGTCTACAAAATTATGAGACACCCAGGCAGAGTGGAGACTCAGAGGCTTTGTCCCAGGGTGGAAAGATCAAGAAGGCTCAGGTTTAAGATGAGAGATGGAAGTTGAGGGAAGGTGTGCAGGGGAAGTTTTTTTTTACACAGAGGGTGGTGGGTGCCTGGAACGCGCTGCCGGTGGAGGTGACCATGATGTGGCAATGCCAGCGTTGGATTGGGGTGGGCACAGTAAGAAGTCTCACAACACCAGGTTAAAGTCCGACAGGTTTATTTGAAATCACGAGCTTTTGGAGTGCTGCTCCTTCCTCACTCACCTGATGAAGGAGCAGTGCTCCGAAAGCTTGTGATTTCAAATAAACCTGTTGGACTTTAACCCGGTGTTGTGGTACTTCTTACAGCGGAGGTGGTGGAAGCAGGCACGTTAGCAACATTCAAGGCGTATCTTGATAGACACATGAATGGGAGGCAGAGAGATAGAAAGCGCGTATTGATGCAGGCTTGATGGGCTGAAGGGCCTGTTCCTGTGCTGTATTGTCTTTTGTTCTTGACCATAGGAGGCATCCAGAAACGTGGCTACCTGATCCCTGTTTGGTCTCCCAGTGTAGTTGAGGCCACACACAGCAATGAATACTGATAGGAGGACAGTGATTACACTGGAGTGCCAGCAATGGAAAGGTATTGAGCCGACATGTGCAGACAGTTGCTCTCAATAGTATAAAACACTTAAAGTGACAACACTTACTGTTTGTATAGCCTGGACTGAACTGATCTGAAATGCAGATTGCTATTGTGGCTGCTTGGTTCTCAGCATTCAAAATTGCTTTTCGGTGAGGTCTTTTTATTTGGAATGTTCGATTTCTGCTTTAAAATCCAATACTCTAACCAATTGCCTTTGGAATAATGGAGTTGCTAACAAGGTACGTTTCACATCTAACACCTTCCCCTGCAAGTATTCTTATAAATGTACATCTGTATTCGTTCTCTAGCAAACAGCTCTGAGTGCCACTGCAACATTTTACACACACACACACACACACATACACAGACACACACACACTTACACAAACACCGACACACACTTACACACACCAACACACAAACACACACACGCACATAGACTCACACACACACATACACAGACACACACACACCACACACATACACAAACTCACACACACACATACACGCGCACACACACACACACCCACACATACGCACACGCAAACACACACTGTGCGGCTCAATGGCTTCAGGATAAACAGCTGGGAAAATTTCCAGAGACAATGCAAGTGATTTTGTGCGGAATAACAGAGCTCTGAATGGTTAATGGATCTCATCGTCAGCTATGCCGAGATCTCAATCATCCATCCAGCAGCTTTAGTTCTTGTGTTTCTAATTTACCAAAACCTTGTATCTAATCCCACGAGGAAACTTTAAAGGTCTTAATTTATAGACACGCAGAAAGGATATTAAAAATATCACGGTTTCTTGAAATTTAATAGGATCGAAAGCTCTCTCTTATACCCGTATGCCCCGAGACATAATCTCCGACTAATTAAGAAATTACAATGTGAAGTCAAAGCCTTGAGGTGGGCTCACTGACACTGGCTTTTGTTTTAGGAGCCTAACTTCAGCATTGTAAATAACGATACGTGACACCTTGTGGTGACACTAACATATCTGCACTGCCATCAACACCAACTTTTCCTTTCGCTATCCAGAAGGATGAACAAAGAAAGACTCTCTTCACTTTGCACATCCGAGAGTAAAGTCAGTGGGTGGGATTTTACGACTTTGTTCGGGCGAGATCGTAAACTCCTGTCCGGGGTGAACGGAGATTTCTGTCCCGCAGTAAAATTCCAGCCACTGACTTGGCAATAAGGACATAAAATGCTGAAAATACTGTCTGGCAGCATCAGCGGACAGGAAACTTTTCCCATCAATGTTGTGTGATGTAGTGTAACACTACATTCTGCATCCTTTCATTTCCTTCTGTAAAGACTCACACTCCAACCATTATCTTGTAAATTGAGTGTGTGCCTACATATTCCCTGTTTGTGAACACAACTCTTAGAACAGTACAGCACAGGACAGGCCCTTCAGCCCTCAATGTCATCATCCACCTGATGAAGAGGCAGCGCTCCGAAAGCTCATGCCACCAAATAAACCTGTTGGACTTTAACCTGGTGTTGTGGGACCACTTACTGTGCTTACCCCAGTCCAACACCAGCATCTCCACATCATTCTCAATGAACGGTATGTTTTGTCTGTATAGTGCGCAAGAAACAATACTTTTCACTGTCTGTTAATACACGTGACAATAATAAATCAAATCAAACCAATAATGACCTGCCAGAACTGAGGAAAGGTTTAAATCATAGGTTTTTTGGTTTTATAATTTTATTTTACTCATTCATGGGACATGGGTGTTGCTGGCTGGACCAACATTTATTGCCCATCCCTAGTTTCCCGAAGGGCAGATGAGAATCAACCACTTTGTTGTGGTTCTGGAATCACGTGTAGGCCAGACCAGGTAAGGACGGCAGATTTCCTTCCCTAAAGGACATCCGTGAACCAGATGGGTTTCTCCGACAATGGTTTCATGGTGATCAGTAGATTCTTAATTCCAGATTTTTTTTTCACTGAATTCAAATTCCACCATCTGCCATGGCAGGATTCGAACCCGGGTCCCCAGGACATTAGCTGAGTTTCTGGATTAATAGTCTAGCGATAATACCACTAGGCCATCAGCTCCCCCTTATTATTGTCACATGTATTGGGATACAATGAAAAGTATTGTTTCTTGTGTGCTATGCAGGCAAAACATACAAAACGCAGTGGAGAAGGAAAGGAGAGGGTGTAGAATATAATGTTTCAGATACAGATAGAGTGAAGAAAAAACTCAGTTTAGTGTACGGTAGGTCCATTCAAAAGTCTGATGGCAGCAGAGAAGAAACCGTTCTTGAGTTTGTTGGTGCGTGACCTCAGACTTTTGTATCTTTTTCCCGATGGAAGAAGGTGGAAGAGAGAATGTCCAGAGTCCTTGATAATGTTGGCTGCTTTTCTGAGGCAGCGGGAAGTGCAGACAGAGTCAGTGGATGGGAGGCTGGTTTGCCTGATGGACTGGGCTTCATTCACAACCCTTTGTAGTTTCTTGTGGCCTTGGTCACAGCAGGAGCCCATACCAAGCTGTGATACAACTGGAAATGTTGCTTTCTATGGTGCATCTGTAAAAGTTGCTGAGAGGCCTCGTGGACATGCAGTTTTGTGGTAGTGGAAGGGGACAGAGGGCCGAGGATGAAGGGAGTATAATGTAGAAGCCTGCGAGTGAAAAACCACTGATTCTCGTTACTGTGGGGAAAAAGGGACACATATGGCGGGCATGTGGATCTAAGGCTGATCACAGTACAGTGGGCATTGCCAGTAGAGCACACGGACAAACCACAGATGAAAATAAACTGGCAATTGAGAAAGAAGGTTTACTTGGAACAAAAATGCCAGAGTAATCTGAGCCCAGATGAGTGGGCATCGTTCACGACCCTTTGTAGTTTCTTGCTGTCTTGGGTAGAGCAGGAGCCATACCATATACTGAAGACCAATTGAGTTGCACTGAGTCTGATCTGAAACTAGGGGAAAGATTAAAGGTTTACGTTGCCTTAAATGGTGAAATGGTTAAAATGAAGGTTGATACTGAAGCTTATTTTACTGCTTCAGAGCAGTAGAAACTTCTACCTTCTATTGTTTTCCCGACTGCCACCAGACTTTTGAATGGACCTGCCTCACATTAAGTTGATCTTTCTCTGCACCCTAGCTATGACTGTAACACTACATTCTGCACCGTCCCGTTTCCTTCTCTATGGACGGTATGCTTTGTCTGTATAGCGCGCAAGACACAATACTTTTCACTGTGCACTAATACACATGACAATAATAAATCCAATCAAATCGAAGCTGTGACAACTGGAACTTTGTCTCCCGCAAAAAACATGGAAACTTCTTCTTAATCGTTCTCAAGCATTCAGAGTGTTCTGATGAAGCGTTTTTCACTGCCTTATGTTCCTGATCACCAGCTGTTCCCATTATGCAGTCACGCTAAATTAATCCACCCACACGGGTTGTTCAGGTTCTGAGGAGGGATCACCCAGCCCAAACAGCCAGTCAAGTGTCCTCACACTGCCACTACTTCTTGGTCAAGGGAAAAGAGGGGGATTCTGCGGCCAGTCCGGCAACAGGACAGAAGCCTGCATTTATATTGCGCCCTTAATGTTGAGGGTGAAAATGACCTTTCGCTACAATTTTGTGGCTCAGAGTTTCATTTTGTGAAGGGACAAAGCCACAATACATCGGAGTGATTTACAACAACCACCTTCAGTTACATGACACCTTCAATGTTTGGATTTGATCTGATTTATTATTGTCACATGTATTAGTATACAGTGAGAAGTATTGTTTCTTGCGCGCTATACAGACAAAGCATACCGTTCATAGAGAAGGAAAGGAGAGTGTGCCGAATGTAGTGTTACAGTCAGAGCTAAGGTGTAGAGAAAGGTCAACTCAATGTGAGGTAGGTCCATTCAAAAATCTGATGGCAACAGGGAAGAAGCTGTTCTTGAGTTGGTTGGTATGTGTCTTCAGACCTTTGTATCTTTTTCCAAAGGAAGAAGATGGAAGAGAGTATGGCCCAGATCTGTGGGGTCCTTGATTATGCTGGCTGCTTTTCCAAGGTTGCGGGAAGTGTAGACAGAGTCAGTGGGTGGGAGGCTGGTTTGCATGATGGACTGGGCATCGTTCACGACCCTTTGTAGTTTCTTGCAGTCTCGGACAGAGCAGGAGCCCATACCAAACTGGGATACAACCAGAAAAAGAATGTTTTCTGTGGTACATCTGTAAAAGTTGGTGAGAGTCGTAACCGACATGCCAAATTTCCTTAGTCTTCTGAGAAAGTAGAGGCATTGGTGGACTTTCTTATCTATAGTGTAATAACTTAACTATCATATAGTAACATGTAGTACGATGTTGTTGCAATGCCCCAAGGCAATTACTATATTGGCCTTGGGAGCATTAGATTTCTAATAATAAGATCAGGAGCCTACGTTAAGACATTTAAAAGTCAACACCTCAGAATTTGATTCCTGATTTCTGGTTATTTGTACATCTCTCCAGTTTAATGCACAAATAACTCCATTTTGTAGTTGTTTTATGGTTACTCACACAAAGAAGAAACACAAAGCTTTGCAGGTAGCTATCCCGAAGAGAATGCGAATTCTTGTTGACAGAATTCATAATTGAAAATCAAGCTTTCCCACGGCCAAATTTTCCTTCAGATTAATTACTTCACAAAACACAAGCCATCAGCCTCGGGTAGACGAACAAACATGAGTTTCTCATAGAGTCAAGTTAATTTGTGATCACGCTTTTATCCTGACGCAGGCAGGTGTCTGTCGGATGGTTTCACGGGATTTGGCCGTCTCCGACACATTCTTTTACCCATCCCTAATTGCCCTTGAACGAGTGGTTTGGGCCATTTCAGTGTGGCAGGTAAGGGTGGCAGATTTCCTTCCCTAAAGGACCTAGCTGGACTTTTACACCAACTGATGATAGTTTTGTGGGCACCATTCCCGAGACTCACTTTCTAATTCCAGATTCTAATTCCAGATTATATTCATTGAGTTTCCACCAGTTATCATGGTAGGTTTTGAACCCAGAACATTAACCAGGGTTGCCTGAATCATTAGTAAGAAGTCTGTCAACACCAGGTTTAAGTCCAACCGATTTATGTGATATCAAATAAATCGGTTGGACTTAAACCTGATGTTGTCAGACTTCTTACTGTGTTTACCCCAGTCCAACGCTGGCATCTCCACATCATGAATCATTAGTGCAGTGATATTGCCACTACAACACCACCCTCCTCAGACATGTTGCAAGGATTTAAGCAGCAGGTCTTACAAATGTGATTTGCTGAAGCAAAAACTAAAATGATAACATTTACTGATGCTTCCTGTATTGGCCAGATTGCGCCTGCTGTATCAGCTCACCGATTCCATTTATCTGACACCACCGGTGGAGAATAAAAGAATCGGTTGGTTTTACTTGGCATCCTTCACACCTTACTTCCCACTCGCAGGGGGTGGTGAATTTGTGGAACTCACTGCCTCGCAGCGCGGTGGAATCTGAATCATTGAGTGGTTTCATAAGGACAAGGAGCAGGAGTTGGCCATCTGGCCCCTCGAGCCTGCTCTGCCCTTCAATAAGATCACAGTTGATCTTTATTGAATGGCGGATTCGCAGTGTTGTTGGAGCTGCACTTATCCAGGCAAGTGGAGAGTGTTGCATCACACTCCTGACTTGTGCCTTGTAGATGGTGGACAGGATTTGGGGAGTCAGGAGGTGAGTTACTCACCATGGGATTCCCAGCCTCCGTGCTGCTCTTATTGCCTCAGTATTTATCCAACTGGTCCATTTAAATTCCAGGTCAATTGCCACCTGTCAGGATGTTGACAGCATTCTAACTGAGGAGTTTGGTTTATTCACAGAGTATTATTGTGAAGGAGATCAGGGAGTTCATTAAGACAATACTAGGCAATGATTAAAAAGCAGCTTATTAAAGATGATGGTTTGCTTTTGTTTATTAGTGTCACAAATAGCCTTCATTCACACCGCAATGAAGTTACTGTGAAAATCCTCTAGTCACCACAATCCGACACCTGTTTGGGTACACTGAGGGAGAATTTAACACGGCCAATGCACCCTAACCAGCACGTCTTTCAGGTTGTGGGAGGAAATCGGAGCACCCGGAGGAAACCTACACAGACATGGGGAGAGCGTGCTAACTTCCTCAGTGACCCGAGCTGGGAATTGAACCCAGGTCCCTGGCGCTATGAGGTAGCAGTGCTAACCCACTGTGCCACCCCACTTCACATGAAGATGATAAAGCAACAAATCCATCACTCAAGTTGGTGATGCCATTTCATCAAATATATTCGGGGATCTATAGACATGCACCCCAAGATCCTGCTGGTCCTCTGTACTTTCTAGCGTCTTACCCACTCACATCTATTTGAACATCTATTATCTTAAAAGTGCTATACAAGTGAAAGTTATTGTTGTTTTTACTCTTATTTTGTTGCGATGGGGCAGTCGATAGAACCTTAAGTACACCTTTTGGATGGGTCACACATCCGCTGCCCACTGTCAAGGACTGCCGCGAATGTTCTTTAGGGAAGGAAATCTGCCGTCCTTAGCTGGTCTGGCCTACCTGTGGCTCCAGAGCCACACAATGTGGTTGACTCTTAACCGCCCTCGGGTGACTAGGGATGGGAAAAATGCTGGCCAGCCAGCGACGCCCGTGTCCCAGGAATGAATAAAAATAGCGGGGTTGGTTCATGAGTGTGGCTGAATGAGGCATGCAGCTTTCTGGCAAGTTAGCTATGTTGCCAGCCATGAAGGAAAAAATATACATCCAACTTACTGTTATGCCTTACATCCCTCTGCAGTGTTTCTCAAGGAAGATGTAAAGAGAGGGATAGAATATGTTACAGTTATACAAAGCTATGGTTCGGCCACACCCGAAGAGCTGTGTTCGCTTCTTAATGCTGGATTCTGTTGAGGTTATATTGGCCTTGGCATGGTTTCCAGCACAAAATCAGCAGGATGACATCATGGGTAAAAGATCACATAGATTAAGCTGCACTCCTTTTGAATAATGAAGATTATATGATGATTTAATGGAGATATTTGAGTTGATTTAATGAGTTAATAAGGTAAGTAGAGAGAAATTATTTCCCTCTGGTGTGTGTGTGGTGGGGGCAGTGGGGCTTGGGGGGATGTGGCACTGTCTGGGGGTCATAAATTAGAAGTTAAAATTAGATTGTTAGGAAGAACTACTTCACATAAAGGGTTCTGAAAATCTGGAACATTCTCCCCTCAACTAGATGCTGAGACCATTCCCATAATGGATCATTGACCTGAAACGTCAATAAAATGAGAAATAATGCCTGCATTTATATCGCACTTTTCAGCTAATTATGTACTTCTAAAATTGTAGTCGCTGCTAAAGTTTTTTGATTTTGTCACCAAGTAAGGCTTACATTAACACTACAATGAAGTTACTGTGAAAATCCCCTAATCACCACACTCTGGCGCCTGTTCGGCAACACTGAGGGAGGATTTAGCACGGACAATGCATCCAATCAGCATGTCTTTCAGGCTGTGAGAGGAAACAAGAGCACCCGGAGGAAACCCACGCAGAGACTGGGAGAATGTGCAAACTCTGCATGGACAGTGACCCAAGCCGGGAATCGATCCCGGGTCCCTGGTGCTGTGAGGCAGCAGTGCTAACCACTGAGCCACCGTGCTGCCCCTGTATTGTGATAATGGCAGCGGCCAATTTGCTACGGCAAACTCACTCAAAGATTGTAATAAAGTATAGACAATAGGCAGGATTCGCCAGCTGCTTACGCCGGTGGGATTCTCCAGTGCGCTGATAATGATGCCTGCCTAAACTAAAACCATTTGCACTTACAGAATGCAGAGAACAACCAGAGAATTTCAGCCAACCTGTTTTGTGACGTTGACTGAAGGATGAATATTGGCCAGGACACTCGGGGAAAACTCCCGCTACTTTTCTCTGAAATAACGGCTGTTGGGTCTCTTACTAAGGCTGACAAAGGCTCCGTTTAATTTTTCATCAGAGAGACAGTAGCATCTCCAACAGTGAAGTACCTCTCTGTGTCAACCTCGATTGCCATACTCAAACTCTGAAGTGGGTGAAGAACCAAGATCCTTAGGGCTGGGGGATGAGTAACAATAGAAACACAGAAACTAGAAGCAGGATAAGGCCATTCGGCCCTTCGAGCCTGCCCCACCATTCATTTTGATCATTAAATTCAATATCCTGATCCTCCCTTCCCCCCATATCCCTTGATCCCTTTAGCCTCAAGAGCAAAATCTAATTTCTTCTTGAAATCGGACAACATTTTGGCCTTAACTATATTCTGTGGTAGTGAATTCCACACATTCACCACCCTCTGGGTGAAGAAATTTCTCTTTACCTCAGTCCTAAAAGGTTTACCCTTTATCCTCAACTCCTTATCTGGACTCTCCCACCATCAGGAACATTCTTTCTGCATCTACCCTGTCTAACCCTGTTAGAATTTTATAAGTTTCTATGAGATCCCCTCTCACTCTTCAGAACCCCAGTGAATATAATCCAAACTGACTTAATCTCTCCCCATATGAGGGTCCTGCCATCCCAGGAATCAGCCTGGTAAACCTTTGCTGCACTTCGTCCATAGCAAGGACATCCTTCCTCAGATAAAGGACACCAAAACTGCACACCAGTGTTGCCCAATATGCCACAGTGGACGCACAAATGTAACAGTCATTCTGTTAGAATCATGGAACTTACAGAAGGTGGCCTTTGGCCCATCGAACCTGCACTGACCACACTCCAACTCAGTAACCCCACATACTTACCCTCCTAATCCCCCTGACAGTAAGGGGCAATTTAGGATGGCCAATCAACGTAACCTGCACATCTTTGGAGTGTGGGAAGAAACTGGATCAGCTGGAAGAAACCCACGCAGACATGGGGAAAATGTGCAAAAATCCACACAGGCAGTGACCCAAGACTGGAATCGAACCCAGGTCCCTGGCGCTGCGAGACAACAGCGCTAACCGCTGTGCCACCCTTGGGCAAGACCATTAAGAGTTAAGGAATGCAGGTGGGTGCATGCAAATGCAGGTAGATCCTCCATGGCATAACAGAATGGTGGAACAGACTCAAGGGGCTGAATGGCCTCCTCTTGCTCCCCCTTTAAAAACCGTAGAGCCATATGTAGCATGGCTTGACATCACCGTGTGAGTGAAGGCACCAGTTATTATCTTCTGACACATTGCTCCAGATGGTACGAGTGCAGCGAGGGAGATTAGAGTTGGTGGCAGATGTCCGCAATGTTATATCCCTCTGACCGTGAGACATTGCTTTTGGCATAAAGCTGGAGATGAAGATGTTGCCTTGTTCATTTCCTCTTGGAGCTTGGAGCTGGGGGAGGTGGCCAGCCGCTGAAATGTCACCACTGGCCCCTTGTGAACTTGGTTCTCGCTGGGCGGGCACAGAGACAGGCCATTCGGCCCAGCCTCTCCCTGCCAGCCTTTATGCTCCAATATCACCTCTGACCCGATAGAGAGAGAGAGAGAGAGACAGAAAAAAAATCCTTGTGTGAGATCTGGAATATTTACACGCCAGGCTGAGTCAAGATGCGCTCCCGGCTGTCCCACTGTGGAGATGTTTTCGTCTTGCTGTGAATCAGTTTGGTTCCCCGCTGTGTGGAGATTGATGTTTCAGAGTCAGGTCATTGGGATGCACATCCAGGCTAGCAAAATAACATTCTTTTTAAGCCGAACGAGCAGCCAGCTATTTTAATTCTTTCTTTTCAGAAAAAATTCCAGAAGTTGTACCAGTCTCCCGTGCTGTACGGTTTGGGTTTTCATCCCCATTCCCGAATCCATGTTTTCCGCCGCCGTCTTCCCCTGAGATTTGCCCTCTGATTACCACAATTACAATCCGCACACATTTCATTAAACAAATCTGACTCTGCCAAAGCCTTATCTGTCACTCGGCACAGCTGGACAGCCCTCTCTCCTCTTCAGTTCGAGCAGCCTGGCAGGTTAAAAAACCTCATCGTGGCTGAATTACAGGTGTTTGGGGAAAAAAAAATACAACCTGCCTTCCATCTAAGGTGGAGATGTGATGGTTTGTTTGTTCTGGTGAAGGTCTGTCTCTTAAAGCCCAGGGTAATGCAAACATAATGTCTTCTTATTCCATGTATGTCTGTACTTCTCTCTCTCTCTCTCTGTCTTCCCTTCTTCCCACTGACTCATAAAATCATAGAACCGCCTACAGTACAGGAGGCGGCCATTCAGCCCACACCAACAACAATCCCACCCAGAATCCATCGCTGTAACCCCCCCATGTACTTACCCTGCTAATCTCCTTCACACTGAAATGAAATTTAGCCTGGCCAATCCACCCTATCCCACACATCTTTGGAATGTGGGAGGAAACCGGAGGAAACCCACACAGACATGAGGAGAACATGCAAACTCCACAGAGGTAGTCACCCGAGGTCGGAATTGAATCCAGGTCCCTGGCGCTGTGAGGCTAACCACTGATCATCAAAGGGGCAACTCTCAAGATAGCTACCAAGGTAGTCTTGAATGAAGTCCCAGCGATGGGTGGAAGGGAGATTTGAAGGTTGAGGAAGGTGAGACAATGGGAGCAGGTTCACACCTCACAGAGGCATTAACTCGTCCCAGGCTGCAGGTATCACAAAGTCCTTGGTGAATAATATTTAAGAACATGTGATGATTTGAGGATTCCAGCTCAGCCTGCTCCAATAATCATTCAACTGCCAGCTCTCATGGGATCAAGAATGTTGTGCACTACACTGACTCAGGGAACTGGACAAGTATTCAGTGTGTCTGAAGGGACATAAGCGTTGACCAAAGACCAAGTAAAACTCAACACCAAACAGTCAGATCTTCATTCAGCGGAGGCTTCTTCATTGTTAAATGTTCTTTCTTTGGATGTGGGCATTGTTGGAAAGGTCAACATTTGTTGCCCATCCCTTGAGAAAGTGGTGCCTTCTTGAGCAGCTGTGTAGGTACCTCCACAGTGCTGTTAGGGAGGAAGTTCCAGGATTTTGATGACAGCGATGGAACAGCCGATATATTTCCAAGTCAGGGTGGTGAGTAACTTGGAGGGGAACTTGCAGGCAGTGAGGTCAAAACAATGTCTGATTTCAAGACGAAATTAGATAGAGCTCTTGGGGCTCAAGGGATTGAGGGTTATGGGAGGAAAGGGGGGAACCAGGATATTGAAATTGGTGATCAGCCATAATCAAGATGAATGGCGAAGCAGGCTCAAAGGGCTGAATAGCCCACTCCTGCTTCTAATTTCTATGTTTCTGTGATGTTCCAGCTATCTGCTGCCCTGGTGCTGCAATGCATCTTGTAAATGATACACACATCACTGTGTGTTGGTGATGGAGGGAGTGGACGTTGGAGGTGGTGAAGGGGGTACCAATTGTTCAGGATTTGACGAATGTCAGTATTTTTTCGAAAGGAGTTTACTTTTCCTCGGAAGGGTTTGCATTATTTGTCAGTCAAGGCAACCCCATAACAACAACAGCCTGTATTTATATAGCACCTTTTATAACAATACCTCATGCCCCAACGAAGTAAATAGTGACAGTGCATCTCATAAGGCAGCCTCAGAAAAGGTGACCCAAAGCTTGGTGAAGGATGGAGCTTCTCAGGAATGCTTTGATGGGAAAAAAAGAGTTGAGAGAGTGAGAGATAGAGAGGGAATTCCACAGCACAGAGCCTCAGCAGTTGAAGGCACGGTGATCTATCGATGCATGATGGAAATTGGGCCAACTCAGGAGATTGCAATTGTATGTATTGGAGGAAGAAGGTGCTGAACTGTAGGAAATATTTGCCCTCTAATCAGAAATCTCTCATTGACTTCCTTCTGATATGATTCACAGCAGGGAAAGAAAAAACACCTTGTACTGAAAATTAAACCTTTAATTGGAAATGTCAGTGATGACTTTCTTTGCCCCTGTCGGATTATCGGGTGGGCTTACGGTATTGATGCACAGTGAAAATGTCATCTCTGACCTAAAGCTTATCAGAGCAACGTGCAGCAAAGAATCCTGACTCTAAACAGGTTATTAGGAAGTTCAGAGACAAAGGATAGTGAAAAATGTAAGGCCGGTGACCAAAATTATTCCAGGTTAGACATGATTTATGAAATTGGAACCTTACAGTACAGCAAGAGATAGAACAGTTACATTGAATGGACACCTTAACTGCTCAAATGTACCCAGTACACAATTGAGACCATTTGGGATAATAATTTGTTTTCTCTTTTCAAAGTATGAAGAATTTATGAAGAAAACATTAGAATTCAATGAATACATCTAAATTACAAAAATCATGTGGAGGCAAGAGAGTAAACAAGGCAAATGTTAGAGAGTAGAGAAATGGGATCTTGCAACAAGAGCGCGTAACAAATTTGAATAATACTCCATAGAAATTGGCCCACCCTACCTGCACTAGCTCTTTCAAAGAGTTACCAAGTAGTCTTACTCCTTTCACTTTCCCCATAGCCTTGTAAATGTTCGCTTTCTAAAGAATTTATCAAATTCCGCTCTGAAAATGATCTTCAAGTCTGCTCCCATAGAGTTTTCAGCCAATGCAATCTTGATCATAACATCTAACTGTATAAAAATAAATGATTTCATTTTGATTTGATTTATTGTCACATAAGAACATAAGAACATAAGAAATAGGAGCAGGAGTAGGCCATCTGGCCCTTCGAGCCTGCCCCGCCATTCAATAAGATCATGGCTGATCTGTCGTGGCTCAGTTCCACTTTCCCGCCCTCTCCCCATAACCCTTAATCCCCTCTCTTATCAAAAACCCATCAACCCGCTTCTTAAAAATATTTAGCGAGGCAGCCTCCACCACTTCAACGGGCAGAGAATTCCAGAGATTCACCACCCTTTGAGTGAAGAAGTTCCTCCTCAACTCCGTTCTGAACTGCCCCCCCTTTATCTTGAGGCTGTGCCCCCTAGTCCTACTGTCTTTTTTGAGCGGGAAGAGTCTTTCCACCTCTATCCTATCCATCCCATTCATCATCTTATACGTCTCAATGAGATCTCCCCTCATTCTTCTAAACTCTAACGAGTACAAGCCTAGTTTATTCAGCCTCTCCTCATAGCTCAACCCCCTCAACTCCGGTATCAGCCTAGTAAACCTCCTCTGCACTCCCTCCAAGGCCAAAATATCCTTGCGCAGGTGCGGCGCCCAAAACTGCACACAGTACTCCAGCTGCGGCCTCACCAATGCCCTATACAGCTGCAGCAAGACCTCCCTACTTTTATATTCAATCCCCCTCGCTATGAAGGCCAGCATCCCATTCGCCTTCCTGACCACCTGCTGCACCTGCAGGCTGGGTTTTTGCGACTCATGCACAAGGACCCCGAGGTCCCTCTGCACCGTCGCCTGCTGCAGTTTTTCGCCACGTAAGTAATAGTCCTTCCTACCATTCTTCCTACCAAAGTGGACCACCTCACACTTGCCAACATTAAATTCCATTTGCCATTTCCTGGCCCATTCGCCCAGCCTATCTAGATCCTTCTGCAGACTCTCCACACCCTCCGCACAATTTGCCTTTCCCCCAATCTTGGTGTCATCAGCAAATTTCGACACCCTACACTCGGTTCCCTCCTCCAGATCATCTATATAAATGGTAAATAGCTGAGGCCCCAGCACCGACCCCTGGGGCACCCCACTAGTCACCAACCGCCAATCCGAATAGCACCCATTGACCCCCACTCTCTGCCTCCTATTTGACAACCAATCCTCTATCCACGCTAACACCCTACCCCCAACTCCATGTCCTCTGACCTTCTGCAGCAACCTCTTGTGAGGTACCTTATCAAACGCCTTCTGAAAATCCAGAAAGACCACATCCACCGGCTCTCCTCTATCCACCGCCCTAGACACATCCTCATAGAACTCCAGTAAATTGGTCAGACACGACTTCCCTTTAATGAAACCGTGTTGCGTCTGCCCTATCAAGCAATTCCCTTCAAGATGCCTCGCAATTTCCTCCTTAATGACGGATTCTAACATTTTACCTACCACAGACGTTAAACTAACCGGCCTATAATTCCCCGCCTTTTGCCTGGCACCCTTCTTAAACAACGGCGTAACATTAGCCGTTTTCCAATCCTCTGGCACTTCCCCGGAATCCAGCGACGTCTGGAAAATAACCACCAAGGCATCCACTATCACCTCCGCCATTTCTTTCAGAACCCTCGGATGCATTCCATCCGGTCCTGGGGACTTGTCCACAATCAGCCCCTCCAGTCTGTCGCGCACCACCTCTCTAGTAACAGTAATGTCATTAAGACCCTCCAGTCCTACCACCTTTCCATCGCTAACACCCGGCAAATTATTCACGTCCTCCTCCGTGAAGACAGAAACAAAAAAGTTATTCAAGACCTTAGCCATATCCCCATCCCCTACCACTAGGTCCCCTTTCTCATCCGCTAAGGGACCAACGTTCACCCTAGCCAGCCTCTTCCTTTTTATATATTTATAAAAACTCTTGCTATCCTTTTTTATATTAAGTGCTAGCCCAGCTTCATAGCTTCTTCTACCCTCCTTTATCAACTTTTTTGTCAATCTTTGTTGACATTTAAACCTTTCCCAATCCTCTTCTCGCCCACTGCTCTTAGCTACTCTAAATTCCTCCGCTTTTAATTTAACACTTTCCTTCACCTCCTTCGTTATCCACGGCTTATTACCTCTCTTCCTACTGTCCTTTTTAACCATCGGAATAAATTTCTGCTGAGCACCAAGAAAGATCTCCTTAAAGATCCTCCACTGCTCCTCAGCAGACCTACCTTCCAACGCGCTCCCCCAGTCCACATTCGCCAATTCTTCTCTCATCCTACCATACTCCCCTCTATTCAAACAAAGGACACGTGTCCGGGAACCCACTTTCTCCTCCTCCATCTGCAACAGAAACTCCACCATACAATGATCACTCTCTCCAAGAGGATCCTTCACCTCAAGGTCCCTAATTCTACCTGCCTCATTACATAGCACCAGATCCAAGATAGCTCGCTCCCTCGTCGGCTCCAACACACACTGTTCCAGGAAACTATCCCGGCAGCATTCCAAGAACTCCTCCTCGAGCCCACCTCGTCCAACATGGGTCGACCAATCAATATGCAGATTGAAATCCCCCATAACTACTGCCGTCCCATTCCTGCACGCCGCACTTATTTGCGCGTTAACAGCCCGCCCCACCTCCAGATCATTATTCGGGGGCCTATAGACGACACCCACCAGCGTCTTCCTCCCTTTGCTGTTCCTAATCTCCACCCACAACGATTCCACTTTCTGCTCTTTGGCTCCGATATCATCCCTTGCTACCACCTTGATGCTGTCCTTAATCAGCAGAGCTACGCCACCCCCTCTTTCCTCCTGCCTATCCTTCCTAAACACTTGATAGCCCTGTACATTCATCTCCCAGTCCCTGTCACCTTGCAGCCACGTCTCTGTAATGGCCACCAGATCGTATCCATTTGTGTCGATCTGCGCCACCAGCTCATCCACTTTATTCCGAATGCTTCGTGCATTCAGATAAAGCGCTTTCATCCCAGCCTTCTTCTGGACCCTATTTGCCGTAACGCCACCACTTGGGACATCCTCAGCCTCTTCCCTTACCTGTACCCTATCCTTAACTGTAGACCTCCTAACATCACCTACCCTCGCACCCTCCCCCCCCCTAATTAGTTTAAAGCCCTGTCTACAGTTCTCTTTACTCGATTCGCCAGCACTCTGGTCCCAGCACGATTCAGACCAACCCCATCCCGCCCGAACAAGTCCCACCTACCCCAATACTGGTGCCAATGCACCATAAATTCGATCCCATTCCTCCCACACCAATCTCTGAGCCACCCATTCACTTCCTTTATCCTGTCAACCCTACGCCCGTCTGCACTCGGTTCAGGCAGTAGCCCAGAGAAGACCACCTTGTCGGTTCTACTTTTTAATTCCATTCCCAGCTTCTCATACTCCCTCCCCAGATCCTCAGTCCGCACTTTGCCTACGTCGCTGGCACCCACATGTACCACCACAACTGGGTTCTCACCCTCCCACTCCAGATTCCTCTGCAGCCCAGCTGCGACATCCTGTACCCGAGCACCAGGCAGACAACACACCCTTCTGTGCACTTTGTCATTGTGACAAAGGACAGTGTCAATACCCTTCACCCCACTATCTCCAATCACTACTACGTTCCTTTTCCCCTTCTCTTTGCCTATGTCCTGCTGCATCACTGTACCGTGTGCAGTTTGCTCACCAACCTCACCTGCCTCGTCCTCTTCCAGACTGGAAGCAAGAACCTCAAACCTGTTATGCAGATTAAGAGGCTGAGGCCTCCGCTCCTCACCCCCTTTCCTCCTCCCAGCAGCCCCCTTTTGTTCCTGACCCTTAGATTTAGACAGTCTAGGGGGGGTGGATGTCACTTGCACCCCATTGACAATGACACCCTCTCTCCCCCTGATGAGCCTCAGTGTCTGTAGCTCAGAGGCCAGCTCATCCACCTTGAGCTGGAGCTCCTCCAGCAACCTGCACTTACTGCAGACATGGCCACTGGGAAGGACCCTGGGGTCCACCAGTTCCCACATCATACAGGAACCGCACATCACATGCCCCTCCATTATTCAATATAATTTGTTGTGGGAAAAAAATATTTTCCTTGTTTTTTGCTGTAGTAGTTTTGAAAAAAAAAATTTTTTTTTTTCCTTGTTCTTTCCACCTGGCCTTTTTACCTTCCAGCCCTTTTTGATATTAAGCCCTAATAGCTCACTCTGCTTCCCTCTCACTCCGCTGCCCGCTCCGATGCTGCCCGCTATCTACACCAGGCCTCCTTTTAAACTTGGCGCTGATTTAAAGCTGATGGGCCACAACTGCCTGATATGTATTAGTATACAGTGAAAAGTACTGTTGCTTGCACGCTACACTGACAAAGCATACCATTTGTTGAGTACATAAGGGAGAAGGAAAGGGTGCAGAATATAATGGTACATTTATGGCTAGGTTGTAGAGAAAGATCAACTTAATGCGAGGTAGGTCCATTCAAAAGTCTGACGGTAGCAGGGAAGAAACTGTTCTTGCGTCAGTTGGTACGTGACCTCAGACTTTTGTATCTTTTTCCCAATGGAAGAAGGTGGAAAAGAGAATGTCAGGGGTACGTGGGGTCCTTAATTATGCTGGCTACTTTTCTGAGGCAGCTGAAAATGTAGACAGTGTCATTGGGTGGGAGGCTAGTTTGCATGATGGACTGGGTTTCACTCACGACTCTTTGTAGTTCCTTATGGTCTTGGGCAGAGCAGGAGCCCATACCAAGCTGTGATACAACCAGAAAGAATGCTTTCTATGGTGCATTCATAAAAGTTGATGAGAGTTGTAGCGGACATGCCAAATTTCCTTGTAGCGGAGGTAATTAACCTTCTAAATGTCTCAGCTTGAATAGTTCCCAATAACCCAGGTTTGAGGAGATAGGAAAGAACTCTTCACACCTCCAGAAAAGCCACAATGAGTTTCTGTTTACACTTGTGGAAATGCTCATTGAATTTCAAATGCTGTATCTTCATGTGTTTGGATATGTCTACCTGAAATCCACTTGCCATCTTCTAAAGTTTTAATGTGAAGATACGAGCGATGGACTGGAGTGGGCATCAAAGTCCATTCACTAGACGAAGGAGCAGTGCTCTGAAAGCTCGTGATTCCAAATAAACCCGTTGGACTTTAACCTGGTGTTGTGGAACTTTTTACATCTAAAGCTTGACCACATTGGAGTTGAAAAAGGTTGGTAGCATTTGGCAGCCACCTTTAAGGCTTCTTGTGTCCGTTTGAAAAGGAAGATTAGCCTTTTTTTGTAACAAAAACCTATAACATAATGCTGCAGCTTTATAAGACCCTGGTCAGACCCCACTTGGAGTACTGTGCTCAATTCTGGTCACCTCATTACAGGAAGAATGTGGAAGCCATTGAAAGGGTGCAGAGGAGATTTACAAAGCTGCTACCTGGATTGGGTGGCATGCCTTATGAGGATAGGTTGAGAGAGCTCGGTCTTTTCTCCTTAGAGAGACGAAGGATGAGAGGGGACCTGATAGAGGTGTATAAGATGTTAAGAGGTATAGAAAAGGTGGATTCTCAGAGGCTTTTCCCCAGGGCTGAATTGGCTGCCACAAGAAGACACAGGTTTAAGGTGCTGGGGAGTAGGTACAGAGGGGATGGCAGAAGTAATATTTTCACTCAGAGGGTGGTGAGTGAGTGGAATCGGCTGCCGTCGGTGGTGGTGGAGGCAAATTCGATAGGGTCTTTTAAGAAACTTCTGGATGAGTACATGGGACTTAATAGGGCTGATAGTTATAAGTAAGCCTAGTAGGTAGAGACAAGATCGGTGCAACTTGTGGGCTGAAGGGCCTGTTTGTGCTGTAGTTTTTCTATGATGCTATCCCAATGACACATTGGTGATGTAACACTGAGCTGGTATTAATGTCGTGTTTAGTGCTGCTGTACGCATCAGAAAAAGTGCACCAATCCTTTCTGTGCAGAAATGGTGAACCTAAGGATCACCAGATGCTTAAACAGCTTGTGTTATTTTGGAAAGAATGTAAGTATGAGTCCCGGGTGGAGCAGGAGAAAGCTTTATTTATCCCTGCTCTTTTACAGTTAAACGCGATTCTCATTTTCAGAGTTTAGACAGCTTCACACCATTCCTATAATAATTTATTTTAGAAAGTCTTCTCCCTCTCGGTGTTGTAACTCTGATCAGGTAGGACTCTCCCTGTTGACGACACGTCAGGTTAGCGAAATGTGGAAGGGAAGGACGAGGACCAACTGTGCCTTGTCCAATCAGATCAGTCAGAAGGAGCAGTGTTAGCTGGGGAGTTTGATTGCGGATGCTGTGCCGAGGTGATTGGAGCATAATGAACCATCCCAGGGTTCCTGGGTAGACTGCCTGTGTGTCGAGGGCAACCAATCAAAGTTACTCTTTGAGCAGCTTCTGAGCTGTTTGCCGGGGAGTGACTGCTGCGAACAGATGAAGACAGAGAAGGAAGACTGCTCCTGACATCTGTTGGGAGGGCGAGGGTGACAGTTGATGGGGACGGGAGGCAGTTGCATTAGCAGTGAGGCCTGACCTGCATCATTGCACTGCAGATGTCAGCTCAAAGACTAATATTAAAAAGAAACCCCTCACGGTAACAATCATTGCTTCAGCTGCATGCTTCTGTGAATAAAAACACATTATATAGCTGAAAAAAACAGAACTTACCCTGTGGATGTTTGTGTGCGTGCATGTGTTTGCATGTACATTCATAGGCTGTGTGTGTGTGTGTGTGTGTGTGTGGATTATGTGTGGATTATGTGTGTCCACGCACAGGAACACACTGCTCTCGCACACACACCACACACTGCTCACACACACACACACACACACACACTGCTCACACACACACGCACATGTATACCCAGAAATTTAAAAGGCGAACAGCTAATTTGCTCCAAGTTTTCAAGATATTGATAGGGTTGATAGAAAGAAAGGTTGGAAGATGCAGGGCAGCACAGTGACACAGCCTCACATAGCCAGGGACCTGGGTTCGATTCCCGACTTGGGTCACTGTCTGTGTGAAGTTTGCCTGTTCTCCCCGTGTCTGTGCGGGTTTCCTCTGGGTGCTCCGGTTTCCTCCCACACTCCAAAGATGTGCAGGTAGGTTGATTTGACCATGCTAAATTGCCCCTTAATGTCAGGGGGATTAGCAGGGTAAATGCATGGGGTTATGGGAATAGGGCCTGGGTGTGACTGTGGTTGGTACAGACTCAGTGGGCCAAATGGCCTTCTTCTGTACTGTACATACATAAGTAGGAGCAGGAGTAGGCCATCTAGCCCCTCGAGCCTGCCCCGCCATTCAATAAGATCACGGCTGATATGAAGTGGATCAGTTCCACTTTCCCGCTTTCTTCCCATAACCCTTAATTCCCTTGCCTACCAAAAACCTATCTACCCATGACTTAAATATATTTAGCAAGGTAGCCTCCACCACTTCAACGGGCAGAGAATTCCAGAGATTCACCACCCTTTGAGTGAAGAAGTTCCTCCTCAACTCCATTCTAAACTGCTCCCCCCTTACCTTGAGGCTGTGCCCTCTAGTCCTGCTGTCCTTTCTGAGCGGGAAGAATCTCTCTACCTCTACCCTGTCCATCCCCTTCATTATGTCATACGTCTCTATAAGATCCCCCCTCATCCTTCTAAACTCCAACGAGTACAGACCCAGTCTATTCAGTCTCTCTTCATACTCCAACCCCCTCATCTCTGGTATCAGCCTAGTGAACCTCCTCTGCACTCCCTCCAAGGCCAAAATATCCTTGCGCAAGTGCGGCGACCAAAACTGCACACAGTACTCCAGCTGCGGCCTCACCAGTGCCCTGAACAGTTGCAGCAAGACCTCCCTGCTTTTATATTCAATCCCCCTCGCTATAAAGGCTAGCATTCCATTCGCCTTCTTGATCACCTGCTGCACCTGCAGACTGGGTTTTTGCGACTCGTGCACAAGGACCCCCAGGTCCCTCTGCCCCGTAGCATGCTGCAGCTTTTCGCCCTTTACATAGTAATCCTTCCTACTATTATTCCCGCCAAAGTGGATAACCTCACACTTGCTAACATTGTTGGGATGCTATGAAACTGGTGCACGAGGGAACATAGTTTTAAAACATAGAACTAGCACTTTCAGTAGTAAAATTAAGAAATACCTCCCCACCCAAAGGATGATAGAAGTTTGAAAGTGGCTACCAGGGCAATGCTACTGGAATAATTGTTAGTTTTAAATCAGAGATTACAAGATTCTTGGTTATCCAAAGGTTATTACAGGATATGAGGCAAAGGTGCATAAATGGAGTTTGGTCACTGATCGGTCCTGAAATCATTGAATAGTGGAATAGGGCTGAATGGCCTTCTCCTGTTTGTATGTTCCTACAATATCTGATCTCAGCTAAGTTTCCACCTGACCTCATATCGCCTGTTGGTTTGCTGTAGATTTCTGCAGAAGGAATTTCTTTCTCATGAAAAACCATCTTTGCCTGCAGAAATAGTAATGTAATTAACCTTAAAAAAAAGCTTATAAAAAGAAATTCATTCAAAAGAATGCTTGAGGGAAAATTTATGCAGGATATAAAGCATTAACTCTTCAGAGATCAGAAGATCTGTTATTCAGCTTTTCAAAATGACCTTTCCAATGCTGGAGGCTACATGTTCTATCACAATGCAATTCAAGCTGTTACTTTGTGTACTGCCAAGAATTGTTTTAATACATACATTTCATCCACTGTCGTAACAAAATACTTTACAGTAACGGAGGATTCATGTCAGAACATCAACAGAGGCCATTCAGCCCCAGAAGCCTGTTCCACCATCCGATAAGGTCGTGGATGATCTGATTGTAGTGTTAACAACGCTACCACAACCTCATCTCACCCCCACCCGACGCCATTGCACCCTCTCACTGCTCTCTGTCCAACTGGCCCTGGCAATCTCTCTGTCTGGGTGCCGTGTCCATGATGCTACTGGGTTGACTGTTCCAGAAGCACCGCTCCAGCTAGGTAATGGTTTGCACAGCAGCACGATGCCACAGTGGTTAGCACTGCTGCCTCACAGCGCCAGGGACCTGGGTTCAATTCTGGCCTTGGGTCACTGCCTGTGTGGAGTTTGCATGTTCTCCCCGTGTCTGCGTGGGTTTCCTCCGGTGCTCCAGTTTCCTCCCACAGTCCAAAGATGCATAGATGAGGTGGATTGGCTATGCTAAATTGCCCCTTAGTGTCAGGGGGACTAGCACGATAAATACTTGGGGTTACGGGGGTAGGGCCTGGGTGGGATTGTTGACAGTGTGGGTGCTGATAGACCAGACAGCCTCTTTTTGCACTATTTAAGTTTATTTATTAGCGTCATGAGTAGGTTTACATTAACACTGCAATAAAGTTACTGTGAAATTCCCCTAGTTGCCACGCTCCGGTACCTGTTTGGGTGTACTGAGGGAGAATTTAGTATGGCCTAGCCAGCATATCTTTCGGACTGTGGGAGGAAACTGGAGCACCCAGAAGAAATCCACGCAGACACGGGGAAAATGTGCAGACTCTGCACAGATGGAACTCTTTGCCACAGAAGTCTGTGGAGGCCAGTCGTTGAGTGTCTTAAAGACAGAGATAGATAGGTTCTTGATTAATAAGGGAGTCAGGGGTTATGGGGAAAAGGCAGGAGAATGGGGATGAGAAAATTATCAGCAATGGTTGAATGACGGAGCAGACTCAATGGGCCGAATGGCCTAATTCTGCTCCAAAGTCTTATGGATAGTGACCCAAGCTGAGAATCGAACCCAGGTTGCCGGCGCTGAGAGGCAGCAGTGCTAACCACTGTGCCACCAAGGATGCTATCATTTTATAATGGCCAGTGGATCAAATCTGAATCCCTTCCCCTAAACCCAAGGTGGCTATGGTGGCCAACTATCCCCCCCTCCCCCCCACAACTCCCCCACCTTACCATCCCCTTCCTCCCCAGCTTTCTGACCTGCTGGCCATCTAGCACAGAGCAAGCATGTCTTGAAAGGTAATGGGGAAGTTCAGGACAAGATGGTTGTGTGTGCAACGCAACTGTTGGAGAAGCTTAAAGCAAGTGACAAGTTCTGGAGACTCGTAACTTGTGCCATGCAGCTTAACCTCCCCCCACCGCCCCCCCGAATTTACTGACTGATTTGTGCATTAATAAATGCATTTGACATCATCTTTGCGGGCAGGTTTGATCCATTAATAAAGATCAATAATATTTTATCAAGCACCTTAATGTGTGTGACTCGAGTTACGACTGTCACACGAGGCTGTGGAGGAACGTTGCTTCAGACAGTCAGAATCAAGCCTTCTTGGGACATAACTAAATTCAGCAAGTTTGTGTCAGACGGATATTCATTATCCAGCCACACGTGGCATTCGCTGTCAAAATGTCTCCAGCATATTAGAAATTGTTTCAAAAGATTCCACAGGACTCCTTTATTTGCTAGTTTTTCAACTTCCTTTCATCTCTCGTTTGCCACTCATCATCAGCGCTGCAACCGTCACAGAGACTGTGTTGCCCACTCGCCTTTCATTTCATTCTCCACATTGTCTGCATTAAAATACTTGACCATATTTTGTGTTTGCTGAGTTGAGGGCTATTGGCTGCAGGGATGAATATTTATGCACCCCGGACATTCTCTCTTCCACCTTCTTCCTTCAGGAAAAATACAAAAATCTGAGGTCACGTACCAACGGACTCAAGAACAGCTTCTTCTCTGCTGCCATCAGATTTTTGAATGGACCTACCTCGCATTAAGTTGATCTTTCTCTACACCTTAGCTATGACTGTAACACTACATTCCGTATTCTCTCATTTCCTTCTCTGTGAATAGTATGCTTTGTCTGTATAGCGTGCAAGAAACATTACTTTTCACCGCATGTTAATACCCGTGACAATAATTCCAAAGATTCACAACCTGTTAGATGAATCCCCATCTCAATCCTAAACGATCAGCCCCTTATCCTGAGACAGTGTCCCCATGTTTAGATTCCTGAGCTGGGGGAATGGGGATGGAAAACTCTTCATGTCCAACCTGGCAAGCTTCTTCAGAATCTCAGAGCTAGGAGGACAGAGCTGCAAATCAGAAGCTTAGATTTCTGTGAGAGCCACTTCAGGATTCATAACTAGAAAATTTCGAGCTGGTGGCCAAAAATATTATAGTTGAGTGATTGTTTCAGCATCGAACCTTAGTCGGGGGCAGAGATATCACAAAATGGAAACTGTATGTAGGGCCAAGTAAGTTTGCAGCTAAACTATTAAAAATTAATTCCGAGCCACAAGCTCTTCCTTTGTTTATTCCAATCATTTCATAAAGGCTTGAATTAAATAGAAGCAAGGAGAAATCAGCGGAAAGATCGCAAACGGAGGTATCATCTTTCCTCGGGTGGAGAAAGCCCTTTTCCTTTGCTGTAAGCAGATCTCCCAGTCAAACTCAAAAGCAGGATTTAAAAAAAAAAATCACGATGCAGGACTTACAGACAATATCGCTTCGAAGGTTTGATTTGCATGGTCTGGGATGGCTGACATGTAGGGTCGCCAGTCCTCCAGGATTGCCCTGAAACCTCCAGAAATTAAAATATAATCTCCAATATGATCTATTCGGCCAAACCGTTGGCTAAAATCATAGGAGCAAGAAAGAAAAATTGTGACTTTTTTGAATGTTCTTTGAACACTTTTGATTTGATTTATTATTGTCGCATGTATTGGGACATGTTTCCCATGCGCTATACGGGCAAAACATACCGTCCATTGAGCACATAGGGGGAGAAGGAAAGGAGAGGGTGCAGAATGCTGTGTTATAGTCTGAGTTAGCGTGCAGAGAAAGATCAACTTAATACAACAGACAAAGCTGGAAAATCTCAGCAGGTCTGGCAGCATCACTGGGAGAGAATAGAGCAAATGTTTCAAGTCAAGTCAGCTCTGATGAAGGGTCATCCAGGCTTGAAACGTTGGCTCTATTCTCTCCCCACAGATGCTGTCAGACCTTTTCTGATTTTGTTTCAGATTCAAAATCCATAGCATATTGCTTTTATCAACTTAAAATGAGCTAGGTCTATTCAAAAGTCTGATGTTAGGGAAGAAGCTGTTCTTGAGTGGATTGGTACGTGTCCTCAGACTTTTGTATCTTTTATGAATTCTGAATGCTTTGTACTTTCACCGATAGCCAACAATCACCCAATCAGATCATGAGTGGTCTATTCAGTTTCTGAGTGGCTCTGGGAAATCATGATCATGAGCGTATTGGTTGACCAATGGTAGGCAATGCGGAGATGGGATGATTGGAGGGTGGACGATCACATGATGTTACCTCCAGGAAGGATGTCCAACCAGAGGTTGTGATACTCCAATCGAAGCAAACCAATTGAAAGGGCCGATAGTGGCTTCTGATTTGCCTCTGGGTGGGACTGTGACACAACACACGAGAGAGCAATGCTCACCCTGTCTGGGTTACCATCTAAAGCTGAAGATTAGCTGACAACCCACGACAATGAGTACTGGATGAGTTTTGGCTTTTGTTAAATGGTGGGCAGCACGGTGGCACAGTGGTTAGTGCTGCTGCCTCACAGCACCAGGGACCCGGGTACAATTCCAACCTTGGGTCACTGTCTGTCTGTACATTCACCTCATGTCTGTGTGGGTTTCCACTGGGTGCTCTGGTTTCCTCCCACAGTCCAAAGTTGTGTGGGTTAGGTGGTTTGGCCATGCTAAATTGCTGCCCCAAAATGTGGAGATTAGGGGGATTATCAGGGTAAATATCTGGGGTTACATTGCCATACAAAATTATATATATCACCACAGCTTTTCTGAATCTTCTAACTCCTCCAAATAAAAAGAAATTATGCCAAACACATTTTGAGGAGAATAGTGCCCTTTAATAAATTAATTGCGAGGCTTCAATACATTTGCATTTGTATTTTTTTTTCCTGATAGTTTATCTGTTCTGTTATCGTCTCAGTCCCCAAATCCAAACGATTTTCATTAAAGATCCCCAGACTGGCATTCCAGTGTACTATTCATAACAGAAAACGGAGGAAATTAAAACAGACTTCGATGGGAAGACAATGAATTACTCACTTTGAGATGAAGCTTTTGAAATAGTCGGGGAAACAATTTTGCACAAAATAATTGCTTATATTTCCTCTTTTAGAGGATACTATTGCATTTGGTGTTTGGATCAGAATTGCTGTGTCAGTGTGAGAGACAGAGAAGACAAATGCCCTGACCATATATCCCAAAATGTTTCAGCCACTGTAAAGCTTGAGCAGTGTTGGTTGAGGGATAAATATTGTCCTGAAAGTTCTCCCCCCACACCCACCATCTTTGAAATAGTGACATGAGACCTTTTATGTCCAACTGAGAGAGCAGACAAGGCTGTGATTCGAAAGACGGCACCTCCGACGGCGCGGCGCTGACCCTCCGACGGCGCGGCGCTGACCCTCCGACGGCGCGGCGCTGACCCTCCGACGGCGCGGCGCTGACCCTCCGACGGCGCGGCGCTGACCCTCCGACGGCGCGGCGCTGACCCTCCGACGGCGCGGCGCTGACCCTCCGACGGCGCGGCGCTGACCCTCCGACGGCGCGGCGCTGACCCTCCGACGGCGCGGCGCTGACCCTCCGACGGCGCGGCGCTCCCTCGGCGCTGACCCTCCGACGGCGCGGCGCTCCCTCGGCGCTGACCCTCCGACGGCGCGGCGCTCCCTCGGCGCTGACCCTCCGACGGCGCGGCGCTCCCTCGGCGCTGACCCTCCGACGGCGCGGCGCTCCCTCGGCGCTGACCCTCCGACGGCGCGGCGCTCCCTCGGCGCTGACCCTCCGACGGCGCGGCGCTCCCTCGGCGCTGACCCTCCGACGGCGCGGCGCTCCCTCGGCGCTGACCCTCCGACGGCGCGGCGCTCCCTCGGCGCTGACCCTCCGACGGCGCGGCGCTCCCTCGGCGCTGACCCTCCGACGGCGCGGCGCTCCCTCGGCGCTGACCCTCCGACGGCGCGGCGCTCCCTCGGCGCTGACCCTCCGACAGCGCGGCGCGGCGCTCCCTCGGCGCTGACCCTCCGACAGCGCGGCGCGGTGCTCCCTCGGCGCTGACCCTCCGACAGCGCGGCGCTCCCTCGGCGCTGACCCTCCGACGGCGCGGCGCTCCCTCGGCGCTGACCCTCCGACGGCGCGGCGCTCCCTCGGCGCTGACCCTCCGACGGCGCGGCGCTCCCTCAGGACTGCAGAGTGTTGATTGGATGATAATTGAGTATTTCATTGTATTTAGTTGGTGAACATTACCTCAGGAGTCATTTGGGCTCTATACAGAGGTGCATGTTTGTGATGTGTGTTTCTATAAATAAAAGTTGAGTATGTGAAGATTGGCTCGAGTCCTTTCCTTCACTGCCTAGTTATCTAGAGTAGAATATACTGGAGTGTTGGCCTAGATTATGTGCTCATGTCTCTGCAGTGAGACTTGAACCCAGAACCTACTAACTCTGGCTGGGCTTAGGAATGCAAGGCATTGAAGAAGCTATTCCATAATTTATATAACTCTGCTTATTTGCTTTTAAAACTATTTGATCTAGCTTTTTTCTGCTTTTGCACAAAAACTTCCCTCAAGCAAGAGGCTGAATCCTGTAGGATTGTAAATTTCTGTATTGGGCCTCCACGCACCATCATGGTTTAATAAAGAAAACATTAGCAGAACTCTGTACATTCATGGAAGATTTATAAAAGATATTGGAAGGCATCTGACATGTATCCCCTCTCCTCCTCTTAGAAGGTTCATTAAGCAAGCCGGTGGAAGCCTGTTAATTGGGACACATAGGGAAATGCAATTATCTTCCCAGATTGTCTCTATTAAGCAAATCCATTGGCATTGCTTTGCATATGTTCTAATTCAACACAGGCCTAGGAAATGGTCTTCTCTATTACCTCCTCAGCAACTGATACGTGTGACAGTGAGCATGTGGCGAGTCCCCGGGGTGTAAGTGATGGCCTGGTCCCATTAGTGCACAGAGTTGCTTCTCTTTAACGGAATAAGCTTGCCTTCCTTGACACTTCGCAAAGCTGTTAAGCGATTCTTCAGCCGTTTGAAATTCTGTAATTACTTTGCTCCAATGAACTTTCCGTTCGTGCTCATTCAAATTGAATCACACTAAAGTATTCATTAAACTCAAACTGTTATGTCTTCGTTAATGGGGATATTGAGGATTGCACCACAATGTCCACCCCCACTGACAATTTCCTCTTTGCTACTTTAGTTCCAAAGCTCTGTGGCCTCTCGGTCCTTGCCCCACACCCTGCTCACCTGTTGCATCACCCCACCCCCCCACCCCCATCCCGTGCATTAGCACCAGTCTGACAAGGGGTGAACAATTCCAGTCCTTGGGTCCAATTCCTTCATGATCTCGTTCCTTCCCTATCCCTTTCCAGTCCTTCAGCCGCCAAGGTCACCCACTCTTGCTCTTTGCACATCCCAGGTTTTTACTGCCTCCTCCATTAGCAGCCGTTCCTTGAGCTGTCTAGTTCCTTGGCTGTGGAATCACCTCCACGTAACCATAGAATCCTTACAGTGCAGAAATTTGGCCCACTGAGTCTTCACCGGCTTTCCGAAAGATCATCTCACTCATGTCTTTCCCTCTATCCTTTCCCTGTAACCCCACACATTTAGCATGGCCAATCCACTCTAACCCACACATCTTTGAATGCTAAAGGGCAATTTAGCATGGCCAATCCTCCTAAACTGCACATCTTTGGACACTAAGGGACAATTTAGCATGGCCAATCCACCTAACCTTCTACAATGGAAAGCAAGACATACAATGGAAGACTTGTTTGGAGACAGAAAGAACTTGTAAGAAGAATGAGATGCTTATGGGTCTAAATCTGACACCAAAGCAAGTCACTTGAACAAAAGCCCTCTTTCACCAGCTCAACCATTCACTCCCTTTGTCATTGGCACACTGTAGCTGCAGCATGTACCGACTTATCAAGGCTTTTTTGAAAGCAAATGTGACCTTTGCCACCTGGAAGGACAAGGGCAACAAATGTATGGGAACACCACGGCCTCTCCACCTCACTCACCATTCTGATTTGGAAATATATCACCATTCCTTCAGGTCAAAATCCTGGAATTCCCTCCCTGTGGATGTACCTACATCACAGGGACTGCAGCGGTTCGAGAAGGCAGCTCACTAATCTCAGAGTCATACACACTTACATCATGGAAACAGATCCTTCGGCCCAACCTGTCCATGCTGCCCTTTTTAATTACCACTAAGCTAGTCCCAATTGCCCACAATTGGCCCTCTGTACCCCTCTTACTCATGTAACTGTCTAAAAAGACAAAATTGTACTCACCTCAATTACTACCTCTGGCAGCTTGTTCCAGACACTCACCAGTTATGATTGAAAAAATTGCCCCTCTGGGCACTTTTGTATCTCTCCCCTCTCACCTTAAACCTATGCCCTCTAGTTTTAGACTCCCCTGCCTCTGGGAAAAGATATTGACTATCTAGCTGATCTGAGCCCCTCATTATTTTATAGACCTCTATAAAACCTCCCCCAAGCCTCTACACTCCAAGGAAAATCATCCTAGTCTATACAATCTCTCCTTATAACTCAAATCATAAAGTTCTGATAATATCCTAGTAAATCTTTTCCGCACTCCTTCTAGTTTAATAATATCCTTTCTATAATAGGCTGACCAGAACTGTATACAGTATTCCAAGTGTGGCCTTACCAATGTCTTGTACAACTTCAACAAGACGTCCCAACTCCTGTATTCAATGTTCTGACCAAGCGTGCCAAATGCCTTCTTCACCCCCCCCTTCCACCTCTGACTCCACTTTCAAGGAGCTACAAACCTGTACCCCTATCTCCCCCTAGTTTCCTCTCTCCTGACAGGGAACTGGGAATGGGCTATATATCCATCTTCAGAGTGATGGCCAGATACCCAGAATTATTTTTCTGTCCAGGGTTCTCTGGGAAACAGCCTTTGATAATCAATGTGTGATTATTCTCAGGGGACTCGGTACTGGAAACAAAACTTGCTGGTACGAAAATACGAACAGAAAATGCTGGAAAATTTGGCAGCGTCCATGGACAGAGAGAGAAACAAGAGTTAACGTTTCGAATCCAACGTGACCCCACTTCAGAGCTGCCAATTGTGCGGAAACTCATTGCTTCTTGCACTTTGCAACGCACGGGTATAAATCTGTTTGTCCCGTTCAGTTTATAGACTCTGTTTTTACTGAAAAGACATTCATCAGACTTTCTTTTATGGTTCACAGATTAAACACATCATGACAGCATCAGCGGCGCAGCTTGAACTGGAAATTCTGGCATTGAAAATGATCCTCTGATTCTGGGAAGCTCGCCCTCACTCAGAACGAGAGGAATAAAGAGACACGGACATTTTGTCCGTAATTCAATTCTCTGCACTCTGGTTTTCTTTCAAAACAAAAATGCAATTCATCATTTAGTATTTGTGTATCGCAGCTCATTCTGGCCAGTTGCTTTAACTGTTCCGTTTTGGTTACTTTCAGAGGGTTGCCTCCTCACCCTTTCTCTCAGGCGGAGAGGTTTCTTTAACCTAGACAGGGGACCCACCAGTCAGCACTTCACTCAATCAGTGTTTTCTAAGCTTTTAGCCCGGGGGCCAGGCCATTAGTAGGAAAAACAGGTTATTAGTTCACCTTGTCAACACAGCGACTGTCAAATGATCTCCACTTATCCCCTTGCTTGAGTCGAAACGGACCCTCATCTGCAAGGGTGTTTTCTTCTTCAGTAAATTCTCATCCCTTCCCCCAGCCTCCCCCAGTGCTGTGGCCGTGCCTTGCAGCAAGATGCAAACAGGAGGATACCAGCCCAGCCTGTCCTTTCTCGCTTTGATTTATTATTGTCAAATGTATTAGTATACAGTGAAAAGCATTGTTTCTTGCACACTACACAGACAAAGCATACCGTTCAGAGGGTGAATAGGGGAGAAGGAAGGTGCAGAATGTAGTGTTACATTCATAGCTAGGGTGTAGAGAAAGATCAGTTTCGTATGTGGTAGGTCCACTCAAAAGTCTGACGGCAGCAGGGAAGAAGCTGTTTTTGAGTCTAAAGGTGAGCGGGTTTGGTGGATTGGCCATGCTAAATTGCCCCTTAGTGACAGGGGAACCAGCTAGGGTAAATACATGGGGTTATGGGGAGAGGAACAGTGTAGGATTGTGGTCAGTGCAGACTTGATGAGGCGAATGGACTTCTTCTGCTCCGTAGGGATTCTATTCAATGAGTTGGTTGGTACGTGATCTCAGAATTTTTTTCTCGATGGAAGAAGGTGGAAGAGAGAACGTCCGGGGTGCGTGGGGTACTTAATTATGCTGGCTGCTTTCCCCGAGGCAGTGGGACGTGTAGACTGTGTATACGGATGGGGGGCTGGTTTGGGTGGCGGACTGGGCTACATTCACAACCCTTTGTAGTCCTGCTGTTCAGTCAGACTGTCTGTAACTTTGGCAGGTGGATGGATTAATCAGCTTAACGTTCAGACCCAACAAAAGTCTGTCAATCTCAGCTCGGATTGTGTTCAGTGCAGACTCGATGGGCCAAATAGCCTCCTCCTGTGCTGTACGACACTGTGAACATTTTGACCATTGTCTCGTCGCTGGACTGATCCCTGAACCCTTAAACCATTGGGCATTAAAGGCAGCATTTTCTTTGAACTGTAACCAAAGTGGAACCCCCTCAAACGTTTGGTGATAATTCTAAACCCCGCTTTACTGTGTGTCGGAGGGTGACGGGTAATTCTCGCTGTGGTGCTGGACAATAAATCGAGGATTATTTCACTGCTGCCCTGCCCAGCTGTAAAGCTGGGAGCAAAAGCAGTTAAACCGAGGACCCTCCAGAAGTGATAACTCACTGAAAAATACTGTTAAATAGCGTCGCAGCAGTTTTTTATCACTTGTACCACAAACCTTTCACACGAACTGATATTACGACAGAACTTTATGGCTGAGGCAAGTTTTTAAACCCCGCCTGATGTTTTTATAGTCCTGTCAAGGCTGAAACTGAAGCTCGGTCACTTAAAGGATGAAATGGTGCATCAGATAAAGGCAGGAGCATACAGAGACGCCAGCTCCATTTAGAGACCAACCCGACTTGGAAACATCTCTTTCATACACGTTCAGTAAATGTTCCTTCATCATTGTCAAAATTGTGGAACTCTATATCTAACAGAAGTGTGGGAGCACCGTCCCCTCCCAGGGACTGTACTGGTTCAAGAAGGCAGCTCATCTCCATCTTCTCAAGGGAAATAAAGGATGAGAACAAGTGCTGGCCTGGTCAGTGATGCTACATCCCATGGGTGAATGCCATGGAGCCACATGGAATGCCTGCAATGCAGAAAGAGGCCATTCGGCCCATTGCATCTGCACCGACTCTCCAAAAGAGCATCCCAACCTTTCCTCTGCCCTTGCTCTGTAACTCCACTCATTTATCATGGCCTATCCACTAATCTGCACATCTTTGGACACCAACGGGCAAGTTAACCTGGGCAAAGTTTATTTATTATTGTCACAAGTAGGCTAACATTAACACTGCAATGAAGTTACTGTGAAAATCCCCTAGTCGCCACACTCTGGCGCCTGTTCGGGTACACTGAGGGAGAATTTAGCACGGCCCAATACATGTAACCAGCACATCTTTCAGGCTGTGGGAGGAAACCGGAGCACCCGGAGGAAACCCACACAGACACGGGGAGGATGTGCAAATCCCGCGACTTGCCTGGGCTTGCAAAATCTCACTAACTGTTCTGGCTGGACACAATTCACACCTCTTTAACCTGTGCTTAACCCTCTTTCTACTCACATTGTCTGCTACCTCTAAAGACCTGATTACAAATTAAGACTCGCATTCCAACCATTACCTTGTAATTGAGTTTGTGAATTTACGTTCGATTTGTGAGCACAACTCTTCACTCACCTGATGAAGGGGCAACGCTCCAAAAGCTTGTGCTACCAAATAAACCTGTTGGATTTTAACCTGGCGTTGTGAGACTACTTACTATCCCCACCCCAGTCCAACGCCGGCAACTCCACGTCATGGCCACACAGACAGCAACCCAAGCTGGGAATCGAACCTGGGTTCCTGGTGCTGTGAGGCAGCAGTGCCACCGTGCTGCCCAGTAAGTTCCCATTTCCATTTTGCAAATGGAAATTTAAAAGCTCTTATTTTAATCGCTCTCTCAAATACGGTGACATCCTTCCTGGAATTTAGAAATTGGACACAATACTTCAGCTGGGGCCTATCCAGTGTGTTATAAACATTCAGCACCATCCTCACTTTGGTCTGTAAGGGTCCCATTGGTCTTATCCACTTGTCCTCCCCCTCCCCCACCTTCAGAGATTCATCTATCTGCACTCCCTCATCTCTCTGATTCTAGCTGTGCCCCTTTTAAAGTTGTGCCATTTCATTGCGTTCCTTCATTCTTCCTTCTGAACTGCAGAGAGAGAGAGAGAGAGAGAAAAACTACAAACAGACGGAAATCTGGCTTTAAAGCCAGCTTTCTATAATTCCGTCTCCTCATTCAATCAATCATTTTCAAAAGATCCTTTGGTTTTGCAAATGTGAACCTCACAGGGGTTCCTGAATGAAATATTGTCAGCGTGTTTTTAAAGTTTATAAGTTTATACATTAGAGTTTTTAGAAGAATGGATTACGGCTCTGAATCCCTGCTAGCACCATGAATATTCCTCTCCACTCTGTCTGAAGTTCTGACTCACGCTGCGGGGTACATTCCTACAGCCAGCGGCAGTCCTGCAGTACTTCATTCGCTCTTCATGTGGATTCTGGACACTCAGAGTATTGGGAGGAACATTCATACCCTGGCCTGGATCTGCCCTTCGCAGGATTACTGGATATTGGCTCCTTGCGCCCAGGGTTATCACCTCATTCTCAAAGTTGAGTTAAGGCCACATCAAGTCAACTACAATCTCATTGAATGGCAGAATACGCTGAAGGGGCTGAATGGGGAGGAGCTGATGGCCTAGTGGTATTATCACTAGACTATTAACCCAGAAACTCAGCTCACGTTCTGGGGACCCGGGTTCGAATCCCACAGCAGGTGTTGGAAATTGAATTCCATAAAAATAACTGGAATTAAGAATCTACTGATGGCCATGAAACCATTGTCGATTGTTGGAAAAACCCATCTGTACAATAACGTCCTTTAGGGAAGGAAATCTGCTGTCCTTACCTGGTCTGGCCTACATGTGATGCCAGAGCCACAGCAATGTGGTTGACTCACAACTGCCCTCGGGCAACTAGGGATGGGCAATAAATGCTGGCCAGTGACACCCGTGGCTCATGAATCAATAAAATAAAAAGAATGACCTACTCCAACTCCTAACACTTATCATCTTATTGAGTATTTCCAGTATTTTTTGTTTTTATTTCGGATTTCCAGAACCAGCTCGTACATAAAAAGGAACGTGAAACTTGATCTTTGCTTAAGGGAGTTGGATTGGACTTTGGGAGATTAGGCCAGGCTTGGCCATTTTGTTTCACCTTTCTCCTGGAGCATATCTCAGTCATGCTTCCAGTCTCTGATGATCTGGAAACCATAAGCTGGATTTCCGTGCCCCAGCTGAGTGTGTCTCCCTCAAGAGGGTGTGGAAAAGTGGGGGGGGGGGGGGGGGGGGTGAGTGGCCCATCCTACAACCTTCCCACCCTCCCCTGGGCTCCTCAGGAGCTGCACTTTGTTGACGGTGGGACAACTTCCCCTTAACAAACTCCCCAACCTGCTCCTTCTCTTAATCCTTCCGCACCCCACACCACCCCGTCCCCTCACCCTACCACTGCTCCTGTCCCTAACACTCCCAAACCCTCCAGGCCCAAGACCCCAGACTTAGCTTTGGGGGTCCTAGGATTCGAGCTACTCACTTCAGCTGCAGTCTCACAGAAACATAGAAGATAGGAGCAGGAAGAGGCCATTTGGCCCTTCGAGCCTGCTCCGCCATTCATCACAATCATAGAACATAGAACATTACAGCGCAGAACAGGCCCTTCGGCCCACGATGTTGTGCCGACCAATTAAAAAAAAAAGCAACGACCCACTAACCTAAACCAATCCCTTTCCATCCATAAACCTATCCACGGATCTCTTAAACGCCCCCAAACTAGGCGCATCTACAACTGCAGCAGGCAGGGCATTCCAATCCCTCACCACCCTCTGGGTAAAGAACCTACCCCTGACATCCGTCCTATAACTACCCCCCCTTAATTTAAAGCCATGCCCCCTCGTGCTAGCTTTCTCCATCCGAGGAAAAAGGCTATCACTGTCCACCCTATCTAAACCTCTAATCATCTTATATGTTTCAATAAGGTCCCCTCTTAGCCGCCTTCTTTCTAACAAAAACAACCCCAAATCCCTCAGTCTCTCCTCATAGGACCTTCCCTCCATACCAGGCAACATCCTGGTAAACCTCCTCTGCACCCTCTCCAATGCCTCCACATCCTTCCTATAATGTGGGGACCAGAACTGCACACAGTACTCCAAGTGTGGACGCACCAGAGTTTTTCACATGGCTGATCATCCAGCTCAATAACCTAATCTTACTCTTCTCCCATAATCTTTGATCCCATTCGTCTCAAGTGCTATATCCAGCCACCTCTTGAATACATTCAATGCTTTGGCATCACATACTTCCTGTGGTAATGAATTCCACAGGCTCACCACTCCTTGGGTGAAGAAATATCTCCTCACCTCCATCCTAAATGGTCTACCCTGAATCCTCAGACTGTGACCCCTGTTCTGGGCTCCCCCCACCATCGGGAACATCCTCCCTGCATCTACCCTGTCCGGTCCTGTTAGAATTATATAAGTTTCCATGAAATCCTCACCCTCATTCATCTGAATTCCAGTCTCGGTAGCAGCCACGATGGTCTCCTGGCATCGCCGGGACTGATGGAGCTGCCGTCCAACCAGATTGGCTGGCAGAACCAGAGGGAGGGATGTGCACCCCAGTGAAGGTGGAAGTCCATTTTGGCCCTGCTCAATGAGGCTCGCAGTGTTTCAGTGGTGTGAGGCTGGTCAGTGGGAACTAGTCAGCTTCACATCAGTGTGGTATCTGCTGTTTGACAACCCCCCCCCCCCCCCCCATACCATCCCCCCACCCACCCACCCTTCCCCCACCCACCCACCCATACCATCCCCCCACCCACCCACCCTTCCCCCACCCAATGTTATTCCGGCCTGGAAGAATCAGCTCTTTATTTCTGTATTACGACACTCACTAATACTTCAAGATGGTGGTGGCACAGTGGTTAGCGCTGCTGCCTCATAGCGCCAGGGGCCCGGGTTCAATTCCCACCTCGGGTCACCATCTGTGCGGAGTTTGTAAATTCTCCCCGTGTCTGCGTGGGTTTCCTCCGGGTGCTCCGGGTTCCTCCCACAGTCCAACAATGTGTGGATTAGTTGGATTGGCCATGCTAAATTGCCCTTTGGCATCAGGAGGGCTAGCAGGGTAAATCCCTGTGGTTACAGGGATAGGACCTGGGTGGGATTGTTGTTGGCACAGGCTCGATGGGCCAACTGGCCTCTTTCTGCACTGTAGGGATTCTATGATTCAAAAGTGTTCAATTGGCAGAAGGCCACTTTGGGACGCCCTGAGATGCCTCTACCAGGAGGTCATTCGGTCCATCATGCCTGTGCTGGCTTTTGGAGAGTGCTGTCCAATCAGGCCCACACCTCCCCGACCTTTTCACAAAAACCAGTCAACATTCCCTTTCCAGCTGCTCCCCCCGTTCCCTTCACGCTGCTAATCCTGGATCATTTCCTGCACCCTCTCATGCAGAATGTTCCGGCGATTTTGCTGCATTAAATATTTTAATTGCGACCTGTGAAAGATAAAAATACGCACGAAAATGCCCAGACTTTCAAACGTTGTGAGCAAGTGGCTGCCCTCGTGATACTCGCTGCAGCTGTTAAACCTGGGACTTCCTCCTGAGCACTCTTACTCACTGGTTGTTTATTTTTCGTAATGATTTGATTTGATTTATTATTGTATTAGCACACAGTGAAAAGGATTGTTTCTTGTGCACTATACAGACAAAGCATACCGTTCACAGAGAAGGAAAGGAGAGAGTGCAGAATGCAGTGTTACAGTCATAGCTAGGGTGTAGGGAAAGATCAACTTAATGCGAGGTAGGTCCATTCAAAAGTCTGATGGGAAGAAACTGTTCTTGAGTCGGTTGGTACGTGACCTCCAGCGTTTGTACCTTTTTCCTGACGGAAGAAGGTGGAAGAGAGAATATGCAGGGTGCGTGGGATCCTTAATTATGTCGGCTGCTTTTCCGAGACAGCGGGAAGTGTAGGCAGACGGGAGGTGTGATGGATTGGGCTACATTTGTGACATTTTGTAGTCCCTTGAATTAAAGTTGTGATGTGGAGATGTTGGACTGGGGTGGACATGGTGAAATGTCTCACAATACCAGGTTAAGGTTCGTGATGCAGGAGCAGTGCTCCAAAAGCTCGTGCTATCAAATAAACCCGTTGGACTTTAACCTGGCGTTGTGTGACTCCCTTATTGAATTAAATTTGCACTCCTTTGTCAAATCAGAAACATATAATGCTGCCTGGCATTGCTGTGGCTTTCTTCTGTGTACAGGGAATGATATCTAAAAGTTGCTCAAAGACATCATTCGGAATGGCTTTTCCCATGTAGAGTAACCTTCACTCTCTACCCTCTTCATTAATATCAGTTTGCTTGGCTTCTGGGTGAATCTTTTGATGTAAGTTACACTGCAATTCTCCCTTTGGGAGGTGTTTCTTGAACAAAGTACCATTATTTACAACACCAGGTGGCCTGGACACTCCCCTGAGCTGTGAGAGAAGTGTAGCTTTTACCCAGTATTCCCTGGGAGCACCACGGTGGCACAGTGGTTAGCACTGCTGCCTCACAGCGCCAGGGCCCCGGGTTCGATTCTCGGTTTGGCTCACTGTCTGTGTGGAGTCTGCAGGTTCTCCCCGTGTCTGCGTGGGTTTCCTCCGGGTGCTCTGGTTTCCTCCCACAGCCCGAAAGACATACTGATTCAGCACATTGGCCATGATAAGTGCTCCCTCGGTGTACCGAGATGGATGGAATGGCTGCTTCTGTGTGTTCTTAGAAGCATAGAGCCATACAATGCAAAAGAGGTCCTTCGGCACATCAGGTCTCTGGAATTCTCTGCCCGTTGAAGTGGTGGAGGCTACCTCGCTGAATATATTTAAGTCATGGGTAGATAGGTTTCTGATAGGCAGGGGAATTAAGGGTTATGGGGAGAAAGCGGGAAAGTGGAACTGATCCACTTCAGATCAGCCATGATCTTATTGAATGGCGGGACAGGCTCGAAGGGCGAGATGGCCTACTCCTGCTCCTATTTCTTATGTTCTTAAGTCTGCACCAACCCCCGAGAAACGCCTGCCATCTCAGCTAATCCCATTTACCAGCACTTGGCCCGTAGCCTTGGCTGTTGTAAATTCAACGTAGATCAATGTTTCCAGCCAGGTTCTGAAGTTGGAAGGATTATTGTGAGAGACAAGTATTAGAGTTCCTGAAAATACCAACCCTGCAATGTGGACAGCAGTTAAGGTCCGGCATGGGTTTCATTAAGAATGGAAAACTATTGAAAGGTTGCAATCCATAAAACGCTGGAACGTGGATCTGTAAACTGAACAGCGATGAAACCCAAACTGCACAACTTTCCAGTTACATTATTTATCCAATGCAAATCGACTGTATTATTCTCAGCACAACACCAAATATCGCCAACTGCTTAATGGAACTAAAGGCAACAATGCTAAATGATTCTTAAATGTCAGGCTAGCGAGTTTCAAACAGAAACTGTATAATAATCTGCCTATTTTCATCTGAAATCCTATCACGCTAACATAAAGATATAATTGCATTTGCTTTAATTAGACACTGACCGAATTTTACCTGCAAGCACTCAGTCTCTCTTACAGTCACCTGAAAGCTTATTATGCAGGGAGCAAATACGTGTTAAATTTTTCATTACTTTATTCAATTTTTCACTGAATTATAATGGCCTCTTCAATCACCAGTTGCTGTCGCTTTGACTCCCCTGCATTAATCAGCCGTTTTTCTCTCTCCCTCCCTCTCTCCGGGGATAACAGCATCAGGTCATCTTACCTAAAAGGGGTGGAGATAATCGAGCAAGGTGGGTGGGGGCCAGGTTTGTGCATGGACAGGGCGAGCTGATCACTGGCGATGCTCTAATCCTTTCAGCAGGTTCACCCACGTCTTGGCGCTGGTGACAGGGGGAGTCACTGAGACCACCGCTCCCAGGATTGCCTCCACTTCCTACTTTTTAGGTACAGTCACAACACCAGGTTAAAGTCCAACAGGTTTACTTGGTAGCACCAGCTTTCGGCGCGCTGCTCCTTCGTCAGGTGGGTAAAGAGTTAGGTTCACAAACGGGACATATATAGGCACACTCTCAGTTTACAAGATAATGGTTGGAATGCGAGTCTTAACAGGTCTTTACAGGTGCAGACAATGCGAGTGGGAGACAGAGAGATAATCTCAGGTTAAAGAGCTACGAATTGTCTCAAGTCGGGACAGTTAGTGAGATTTTGCAAGCCCAGGCAAGTTGTGGGGGTTACAGATATTGTGGCATGAACCCAAGATCCCGGTTGAGACCACGTGCGGAACTTGGCTATCAGTCTCTGCTTGGCGATTCTGTGCTGTCAATGTGTCGTGAAGGCCTTGGAGCACTTACATCTCTTTAACCTGTGCTTAACCCTCTCATTGTCTGTACCTCTAAAGACCTGATTATCTGTTAAGACTCGCATTCCAACCATTATCTTGTAAATTGAGCCTGTGCCTATATACGCCCTGTTTGTGAACCCAACTCTTCAGTCACCTGATGAAGGACAGCGCTCTGAAAGCTTGTGCTACCGAATAAACCTGTTGGACTTTAACCTGGTGTTGTGAGATTTCTTACTGCGTCCACCCCAGTCCAACGCCAGCATCTCCGCATCATATTCTTTAGGTGATTTGTACAACAGCAACAACTTATATGGCAACTTATAACAGCAACACTTATAACAGCAACAACTTATATCTTTGATGTTACGAAACATCCCAATGCCACACTAGAACATTAGGAAACAAATGATTTGATTTATTATTGTCACAGTGAAAAGTGTTGTTTCTTGTGTGCTGTACAGACAAAGCATACCGTTCTTTTTTTTATTCATTCGTGGGACATGGGTGTCATTGGCTGGCCACCATTTATTGCCCATCCCTATTTGCCCTTGTTCAGAGGTCAGTTGAGAGTCAACCACATTGCTGTGGTTCTGGAGTCACATGAAGGCCAGGCCAGGTAAGGACAGCAGATTTCCTTCCCTAAAGGACATTAATGGACTAGATTGGTTTTTCTGACAATTGACGGTGGTTTCACAGTTATCAGTCAATTCATAATTTGTAACAGATGTGACACTGTATTTAAGAAAGCCCACCAAGTCCAGCTATGAGTGAAAAGTACCTCTACTTTCTCACAAGACTAAGTTAAATTTGGCATGTCTGCTACGACTCTCACCAGCTTTTACAGATGCACCATAGAAAGCATTCTTTCTGATTGTATCACAGCTTGGTATGGGCTCCTGCTCTGCCCAAGACCGCAAGGAATTACAAAAGGTCATGAACGCAGCCCAAATCATCATGCAAACCAGCCTCCCATCCATTGACTCTGTCAACACTTCCCACTGCCTCGGAAAAGCAGCCAGTATAATTAAGGTCCCCACTCGCCCCCCTCCCCGGGCATTCTCTCTTCCACCTTCTTCTGTCAGGAAAAAGGTACAAAAGTCTGTGGTCATATACCAACTGACTCAAGAACAGTTTCTTCTCTGCGGCCATCAGAGTTTTGAACGGACCTACCTTGCATTAAGTTGATCTTTCTCTACACCCTAGCTCTGACTGTAACACTACATTCTGCACGCTCTCCTTTCCTTCTCTATGAACGGTATAGCACGCAAGAAACAATACTTTTCACCGCATGCTGATACGTGACAAAAATAAATCAAATCAAATAAAGCCTTAGAGACTATTTCATGCAGAGTGTGGAAAGGTCATTGAATATATGTTGTGGGATGGAATCACTATGAGAGTTGGTGACAGTATTCAAATATGCTGAAATCACTAGGTATGCTTGCATGGTGGTATTGGGTAGAATTTTCCAGCCAGGCTCGCTCCAAGATTGGAAAATTCCACCCAACTTTTGCACGGTCCTGTTCCGCCTGTTACCATTCCCATGCCGAGTGGGACAAATGGGAAAATTCCACTCACTGAGTTTACTCTTGATTGTTCTGAAATCTAGCACAATAGACCTCGTTCTCCATCTGTAGGCCCCGGTGCAGAACGTATGGAAGAGATTTTCCATTATACAACTGGGACCATTAAAAGAATATAATTCCTTCGCTCTGAGGTGATACTGTTACGAGCTTGTTAATTAAATCACACAATAAAATCATTTATAACACGGCTGGATCTCCTCTCATGATGACTCAAGTTTTATAACAAAAGGACTATTTTAGTTGATTTTATTGCTTGTTTTTTTTGCTGGCTGGTGGTTGCTGAATGATTATTTACTGCACTAACTGGAGGCAACTTGATGTGGCTCCAACAACAAGAAGGGTTTATTAAACTGTATTAACTATAATACATGCTAAGAGTCTGACAGAAAAATTACTCACATTTACTCTCTTCTCCTCCCTGGCTCCAGCTGGATTGAGGTCCTCCCTGTCCCAGGAATGCATTCTCAATCCCAATTGGCCCAGCTTTCCACACCGCTGCTCCATTGGGTCCAGTCCAATCATGTGGTCCATGAAGGGTTGTCCCTTAAAGGGGCCACGTTACCACATGCCTTCCAACCCGGCTCTTGAGTCCAGCTACGAGTGAAAACAAAAGAGAAACATCATACACGTAGGCACACATGTACAATATCACATTAGTTTTTTATTATTCACTCATGGGTGATGGGCATCACTGGATCTTGGGTTCATGTCACACTATCTGTAACCCCCATGACTTGCCTGGGCTTGCTACATCTCACTTACTGTCCTGTCTGGAGACAATACACATCTCTTTAACCTGTGCTTAATGCTATCTCCACTCACATTGTCCGCATCTTTAAGTCTTGATTAGCTGTAAAGACTCACATTCTAATCAGTATTCTGTAAACTGTGTGTGTGCCTTTATACGCTCTGTTTGTGATCAGAACTCCCCACTCACCTGACGAAGGAGCAGTGCTCCGAAAGCTAGTGGCGTTTACTACCAAATAAACCTATTTGACTTTAACCTGGTGTGGTGAGACTTTTTACTGTGTTTACCCAATGCCAGCATCTCCACATCATCGCTGGCTGGCCAGCATTTATTGCCCATCCCTGGTGGCCCTTGGAGGGCAGTTGAGAGTCAACCACATTGCTGTGGCTCTGGAGTCACACCTAGGCCAGACTGGGTAAGGACAGTGGATTTCCTTCCCTAAAGGACATTAGTGAACCCGATGGGTTTTTCCGACAATCATCAATGGTTTCATGGTCATCAGTAGATTCTTAATTCCAGATATTTTATTGAATTCAAATTCCACAATTTGCCGTGGTGAGATTCGAACCCGGGTCCCCAGGATATTAGTTGAGTTTCTGGATTCATGTTTAGCAATGATATCACTAGGCCACGACCTCCCCTATTCTGGAAGCTTCTGTAGAGAGAGAGAAGGAATGAAATAGAGTTAATAGTCAAAATTCTCTGACCGTTCTCTGGCCAGAACCAAAAGTCATTCACAAAAGTCAATTGCCCCAGAGATTTCTGAACTCTTGAGGAACACCCACGTCTCCACACCAGGTTCTTGAGCAAGCAGTGAGACAGGGTTGATGTATTCTCTGGGGGTTCCATCTTTCTCCTCGGGTACAAGAGCCACATGTTGCCTCGGCCCAACCCCTAATCTTTCCCCGTAACCCTGCACATTTACAGTGGCTAATCCACATAACCTACAGTTCTTTGAACACTAATTGTCAATTTAGCACGGCCAATCCACCTAACCAACACATCTTTGGACTGTGGGAGGAAACTGGAGCATCCGGAGGAAACCCATACAGACACGGGGAGAATGTGCAAACTCCATACAGACAGTGACCCAGGGCCAGAATTGAACCGGGTCCCTGGCACTGGGAGGCAGCAGTGTTAACCTGGGTGCCACCATGCCACCCTTCTAACTCAAAAGGCAAGTACGCTACCCACTTAATCACAGACGGTAAACCTGACCTACAAGGAGGAAAATTCTTGTTATTTCTTGAATGTCTGTGATTAAAGAAATTTTGAATAGTTTCTCTCCATATCCCTCATAATCTTCCAGTCGTGTTAAGATATCACACAGCGGGGTACAGGGAAAAAGCAGAACCCAAGAATTACCAAAGTCAGTAAGGGGAATGAACCCACACTGTCAATGATATTAAACACCGTTCTCTAACCAACCAATCTAGCTGACTCTACACCTGAGACTTCAGTTGCTCATCCTGCCCACAGGATCAGTCAGAGAGCAACAGCTGGCAAATTCTAATCTCTGAGCCAGTGACCAGCTTTCTCCCCCTGACCTTGTAAAACAGTTTTACTCCCTTGCATTTAATAATTCCCAACTGTTGCTCCCATTACGCGAAATTCTCAGCTGGGGACAACTCATTTGTTAATAGACTTCTGTGAAGTAGTGCTGCTGTGGTTCGCTTAAGTCTTTCTGGACTTTGAGAATCACAGAGTAGGACAGTGCAGAAGAGGCCCTTCGGCCCATTGAGTCTACACTAACACATGGAAGGCCCTGACCTGCCCACCTTATCCCATTTCCCAGCACTTGGCCCATAGCCTTGAATGTGATGATGTACCAAGTACTCATCCAGGTACTTTTTAAAGGCTGTGAGACATCCCGCCTCCGCCACCCTCCAAGGCAGCACATTCCAGACCCTCACCACCCTCTGGTAAAAATGTTTTTCCTCAAATCCCCACCAAACATCCCACCCCTCACTTTTAACTTGTATTCCCTCACAACTGACCCTTCAACTAAGGGGAACAGCTGCTCCCAATCCCCCCTGTCCGTGCCTCTTGTAATCTTGTACACCTCGATCAGGTCGCCCCTCAGTCTTCTCTGCTCCAATGAAAACAACCCAAGCCTATCCAACCTCTCTTTATAACTTAAATGTTCCATCCCAGGCAGCATCCTGGTGGATCTCCTCTGTGTGCATCACGTCCTTCCTATAATGTGACGACATCATGACCTCTCTGCTTTTGTAATCTATAGCCCAATTGATGGAGGCGAGTCTGCCTCATGCCTTTTTCACCACCCTATTTACCTTCCTTTCCACCTTCAAAGATCTATGAACAAACACACTAAAGAGTTGTTAAGTGAAAATGAACCAATAGAAATCAGCATTCAGCATCACTAACTGAGGAAGCCCCTTGCGCCCATTGTTAGGAGCTCAAAAATTATTGTTAATTCTTCATTCTTTCAAAGCTCGTTTATTTGGGTGTAGGGTCAAAGTTAACAGACTTCTGAATAGCCAGATATAGTATAGGAAACGTTGGGCAGAAGGGAAACACATTTGATTTGATTTGATTTATTATTGTCACATGTATTAACATACAGTGAAAAGTATTGTTTCTTGCGCACTATACAGACAAAGTATACCATTCATAGAGAAGGAAAGGAGAGAGTGCAGAATGTAGTGTTACAGTCATAGCTAGGGTATAGAGAAAGATCAACTTAATGCGAGGTAAGTCCATTCAAAAATCTGACAGCAACAGGGAAGAAGCTGTTCTTGAATTGGTTGGTACGTGACCTCAGACTTTTGTATCTTTTTCCCGAAGGAAGACAGTGGAAGAGAGAATGTCCGGGGCGCGTGGGGTCCTTAATTATGCTGGCTGCTTTGTCAAGGCAGCAGGAAGTGTAGGCAGAGTCAATAAAGCCCCTTGAGCAAGCTCTGTCATTCAATTAACCCATGGACTGATTCAATACCTGTCTGACCTTCATATCCTTTAATACACAAAGGTTAACAGAGTTTCAGATTTACAATGAACAATTGACCCAGCATCGATTAGCGCTCGGGAAAGAAAGCTCCAGACTTCCACCACATCTGCATCAGGAGTGAAGGGTTTTGAGGAGAGATTTGATAAGAGTTTAGATGAGGAAGTTGCTGTTCCCACTTGCTGATGCTACAAGGAGCAAAGGGCACAGATTGAAGGCTTTGAGCAGGACATTCAGTGGGGAATGGGAGGAAGAGTGTTTTTACGCAGCGAGAGGTGATGAGCTGGAACCTGCTGCCCACGATGGTTGTGAAAATGGGGAGGATCAGTGGTTTTGAAAGGAAATGTGATGGGTACTTGAGGGAAATAAATTTGCAGGTCGAAGGGGCAGAGCAGGGGAATGGGAATAACTGGATTGTTTTACAGGGAGCTGACATGGATTACATGGCCAGATGGCTGCCTCCTGTGCCCCAATGGCCTAAATACCCTTGGGAAGGTGATGTTGAGCTGCCTCCTTAGAATCATAGAATTGTAGAACCCATACAGTGCAGAAGGAGGCCATTCAGCCCATCGAGTCTGCGCTGACTCTTACCCAGGTTTATCCTGTAACCCTACATATCCTTTGGACGCTAAAGTACAATGGCCAATCCACCTTAGCCGCACACCTTTGGACTATTTGAGGAAACGATAGTACCCAGAGGAAGCCCATGCAGACACAGGGAGAATGTGCAAACTCCACACAGGTAGTGACCGGAGTTGGGAATCGAACCCAAGTCCCTGGCGCTGTGAGGCAGCAATGCTAACCACTGTGCCACCGTGCTGTTTTACAGCTTGGCATCCTCCCTGCCACTAACCCTCCCTGTCTACCTGAGGTCGGCACCCACACTGATGCCAGTTTGCCCGCAGTAGTGGGCTGGGTAGCTCCATGGTAAGGAAGTTCTGGAGTAGGTCTTGAACGCAGAGAGGGAGGTGAGCCACCCATTGGGCCTCCCCCAGCTCCGCGCTGGGTACTGTGACTTAGTGAGCCATTTGGTTAACGCTACATAAACAGTTAAAGCTGTGTAAATAATAAACGCTGTTTTTCTGCACATTGTGCTGTCTCGGTGGAGATACATATTGAAAATAATGAATGCCCTTTGGCTGATTTCTCATTCGCTGGCCTTACCTTGAAGCACAACAGCATTAACAAATCCAGTCTTGTCAGCCTGCACTTGACAAAGCTGGGCTGAAATGCTGACAGTGATTGCAAAAAATTGACACCTTTCTAATATTTCTTCGCTTGTGCAGTCCAGCCGCTGTGGCTACTTCTTTCTTTGTGATGCTAGAATATTGCAGCACTTCCACATTCTGGAGTCAATGGGATAAATGAGACATGTAGTGAATACCGTGAGCACTGAACATGGAAAAGTTAATCCTAGCGCCTTTTGTCTGCAGCCTTGAATTGGCTCCCTGAGTGTAGTCCTGCTTCTGGCTTTTCATGGGATCTCCCTCATCATTCATACTGTCCTAAAGACTGTAAGACATTGGAGCAGAATTAGGCCACTCGGCCCATCGAGTCTGCTCTGCCATTCAATCATGGCTGATATTTTTTCTCATCCCCATTCTCCTACCTTTCCCCCATAACCCCTGATCCCCTTATTAATCAAGAACCTATCCATTTCTGTCTTAAAGACACTCAATGACCTGTCCTCCACAGCCTTCTGCGGCAAAGAGTTCCACAGATTCATCATTCTCTGGCTGAAGGAATTCCTCCTCATCTCTGTTTTAAAGGATCATCCCTTTAGCCTGAGGTTGTGACCACTGGTTCTCATTTTTCCTACTAGTGGAAAGATCTTCTCCATGTCCACTCTATCCAGGCCTCGCAGTATCCTGTAAGTTTCAATAAGATCCCCCTTGATCTTTTTAAACTCCAATGAGTACAGACCCAGAGTCCTCAACCGTTTCTCATAGGACAAGCTCTTCATTCCAGGGATCATTCTTGCCAACCTCCTCTGGACCCTTTCCAAGGCCAGCACATCCTTCCTTAGATATGTGGTCCAAAACTCCTCACAATATTCCAAACGGGGTCTGACCAAATGGGGTCATGTATTGCGCTGATAGCTAATGGAGTCCCATATACCATAATCTTGATCATCTGTATTATCCCAGTCCCTCCAGTAACCCATAGGTTGCCCGTCTTACCTGCCCCACCACCGCTGCCAGCAAGGATGGAGAATTTGGCACTCAGCCAAATCTTCATTCTCTGCGTCAGGACCGGAGAATCCCAACCATGGGCGAGGTCGGAGAATTCCAGCCGCATTGTCCCATCTCCACAAGTAACCCCTGTACTGCTCTATTTCTCCCGATAATCTGTGTTGCTCCATCTCCTGGATAACAAATAATGTCCCATTTCCCTTAATAACCTATAATGTTCCATTTTATTGAAGTTTAGCTTATTTATTAGTGTCAAAAGTAGGCTTACATTAACACTGCAATGAAGTTACTGTGAAAATCCCCTAGTTGCCACACTCCGGTGCCTGTTCGGGTACACTGAGGGAGAATTTAACATGGCCAATGGACTGAACCAGCACGTCTTTCAAATTGTGGGGGGAATCACATGCAGACACGGGGAGAATGTGCAGACTCCGCACAGACAGTGACCCAAGACCGGGAATCGAACCTGGGTTGCTGGCGTTGTAAGGCAGCAGTGCTAACCACTGAGCAATTGTACCCCAATAACTCAAATTGTCCCATTTCCTCAATAGCCCAAATTGCCCCACTTTCTCTCAATAACCCATTTTGTCCCATTTCCCTGATAACCTGTTCCATATTTGGCTCATTGTTCATGCTCCCCCGCTGTGTGTCCCATGGGCACTCTCTGATCTTCCATAGCTGTGTTGTGTTGCTATCACTTAGAACTCACATGAAAGAAGTGAAAGATCAATTGCTCCCAGGGCAACAATGACTTTTTCACAAGTTCACACATAAAATTGGAGCTGTATAAGAATGTAAACACCTTTGTGAATATTTTAGCCGTAAGTCACTGTTTGGAATGTTTCCCCGCCTCGAGTTCCAGGGTTTTAATCACAGTTTCATGTACATTAACCATAGCCGCGCGATAATGAAAACATATTCCAATAACAACTGTTGGACCGTGAGACTTAATTATTTTCTAAAGGTTAAAACCAGTCTCCGGGAGCAACAGATGTAAATATGTTAAACGCAATTATCCAAGTTGCCAATAGCTGTCTACCATGGTCATTGGATTGTTGTTTAGCACCAGGAGAAATCAACAAAATGATTAATTTCTCACCCAAAAAAATCTACCTGCGTTACCTCTGTGTTGGCACGGTTTACCCCAGTCCAACACCGGCATCTCCACATCATGGCACGGTGGCACAATGGTTAGAACCAATGTCAGGGGCCCAAGTTTGATTCTGACCTCGGTGACTGTCTGTGTGGAGTTTACACATTCTCCCCGTGTCTGTATGGGTTTCCTCCCAAAGATGTGTGGGTTAGGTTGATTGGCCGTGCTAAATTACCCTTTGGTGTCAGGGGGACTAACAGGGTAAATAAGTGGGGTAATGCAGACAGGGTCTGGGTGGGATTGTTGTTTTTGATTTGATTTATTATTGTCAGATGTATTATACACAGTGAAAAGTATTGCTTCTTGAGCACTATACAGACAAAGCATACTGTTCATAGAGAATGAAACAAGAGAGTGCAGAATGTAGTGTTACAGTCCTAGCTAGGGTGTAGAGAAAGATTAACTTAATGCGAGGTAGGTCCATTCAAAAGTCTGACAGCAGCAGGGAAGAAGTTGTTCTTGAGTCAATTGGTACGTGACCTCAGACCTGTATATCTTTTTCCTGATGGAGGAAGATGGGAGAGAGGATGTCTGGGGTGCGTGAGGTCCTTAATTATGTTGGCTGTTTTACTGAGGCAGTGAGAAATGTAGACAGAGTCAATGAATGGGAGGCTAGTTTGCCTGATGAATTGGGCTACATTCAGGACCTTTTGTTGTTCCTTGTGGTCTTGGGCAGAGCAGGAGCCCATACCAAGCTGTGATACAACCAGAAAGAATGCTTTCTATGGTGCATCTGAAAGTTGGTGAGAGTTGTAGCTGACATGCCAAATTTCCTTAGTCTTCTGAGAAAGTAAAGCATTGGTGGGGCTTTCTTAACTAAAGTACTAGCGTGGGGGGGGACCAGGACAGGTTCTTGGTGAGATGGACACCTAAAAACTTGAAGCTTTCAACATTTTTACTTCATCCCACACGGTCATAGGTGTATAAGGAGTATAGTAGGAGGCTGAGGACACAGCCTTGTGGGGCACCGTCGTTGAGGATGATCGAGGAGGAGGTGAAGTTGCCTTTCCTTACTGATTGTGGTCTGTGGGTTAGGTAGTTCAGGATCCCAGAGGGAGGAGCCGAGGCCCAGGTCACGGAGCTTGGAGGTGAGTTTTGTTGGAATAATGGTATTGAAGGCTGATGGGCCGAATAGATTCTAAACAAACTGCTGACGATTTGAAGTTTGGTTGGGGGGGTGGGGGTGTTGGTTAGAGGGGTGGTAGTCTGTTCATGATGGGACTCTAGTCTTCATGCATGGTGGGGGGTGAGGGGATGGTCTGTGAATGATGGGACTCTGGTGTTCATGGGTGGTGGAGGTGGGAAGGGTGGGGGGTGGTCTGTCGATGATGGGACTCTGGTGTTCCTGGACGGTGGAGGTGGGGAGGGTGGGGGGTGGTCTGTCGATGATGGCTTATCCGGTGCTTATGGGTAACCAACTGTCCAGCACAAGCTGGCCAGTCTCAAGGGAAGAAGCTGATCATTTCGGAGTAAGACAAGGGGAAATTACTTCACCCAAAGGGTGGTGAATCTTTGGAATCCTCTACTCCAGAGGCCTGTGGAGGTTCCATCGTTGAGTATGTTGAAGACAAAGATACTAGTGATATCAAGGGATATGAGGATATGAGGGAAGAAGTAGAAAGGGTCGAGAGCTTCAGGTTTGTAGGTGTGCAGATCACCAACAAACTGTCCTGGTCATCCCCATAGCAGCACTGTAGTTAAAAAAGCCCACCAATGCCTCTACTTTCTCAGAAGACTGAAGAAATTTAGCCCTTCGAGCCTGCTCCGCCTTTCAATCAGATCATGGCTGATCTTCCCCTGGTCTCAAATCCACCTCTCCACCAGCTCGCCATATCCCCTTCTCCCTTTTTTTTATTAGAAATATATCTATCTCCTTCTTGTAACCATTTAATGATTCAGACTTCACCGTGCTGTGGGGCAGCAAGTTCCACAAATTCATCACCCTCTACAAAAAGCAATTCCTCCTCATTTCAGTGTTAAATCTAATGTCTCTCAACCTGCCCCTGTGATTCTAAAGAGTCTAATCTAATTTAATCTAAGGACTAAGGAAATTTGACATGCCATCTACGACTCTCACCAACTTTTACAGATACACCACAGAAAGCATTCTTTCTGGTTGTATCACAGCTTGGTCTGGGCTCCTGCTCTGCCCAAAACCGCAAGGAACTACAAAAGATCATGAATGTAGCCCAATCCATCACGCAAACCAGCCTCCCATCCATTGACTGTCTACACTTCCCACTGCCTCGGCAAAGCAACCAGCATAATTAAGGACCCCACACACCCCAGACATTCTCTCTTCCACCTTTTCCCTTCGGGAAAAAGATACAAAAGCCTGAGATCATGTACCAACTGACTCAAGAACAGCTTCTTCCCTGCTGCTGTCAGACTTTTGAATGGACTTAACTTGCATTAAGTTGATCTTTCTCTACACCCTCGCTATGACTGTAACACTACATTCTACACTCTCTCGTGTCCTCTATGAACGGCATGCTTTGTCTGTATAGCGCTCAAAAAATAATACTTCTCATTGTATGCTAATACTTGTGACAATAATAAATCAAAACAAATCAGAGTAGTGCAGGAAAATGGCATTGTGGTCCATGATCAGCCATGATCTAATTGAATGGTGCAGCAGGTTAGATGGGCCTACTCCTGCTGCTATGTTCCTATCTTGAAACAACTGAATTAATTGTTGAACTTTCGAAATGCTATCCCAGCAGGGTAATTAACTAAAATATGCAGCACTTTCTAACGCACGAGGACAGTTGTTTTTGTTAACTTTGAACAGAAGGTAATCGAAAGGAATACACGAGAACGCTGTAAAAATCAGACACGGTGAGTTAGTGGAGGCTAGTCAAAATCCCTCAAACACAAAAACAAGAGGAGAAATCCAAGGCAGCAGCATATTCAAGTTGGATTAAAGATGCAGAACAAAAAAAATTAAAAAGTCACTGTGGTTGCAATGTTGGGAGGGAAACCTGATCAGAGAATTTCACTTTGATGTTGAGATAATTTGGGCCCAGGTTTACCAGGCAGTTTCCCGCAGGGCACTGCTGAAACTCTCTCTGGGAGGATGGATGCTCATTCTGGTCTGATGTGTCCTGAGAGGTTTAATCACAACCGCCTCCAACCATCTCACTATCGTGATTGGATAAGTGACATGCTCACCCTCCCACTCTCACTCCATGTTGTCTTCTGTGGCCAAGTAGAAAGCGAGTTGACTCATCTAATTGGATCATTCTTGACTGTCAATCACACACACACACACACATACACACACACATACACACACACATACACAAACACACATACAAACATACACATACACACACACACTTACTACACATATACATACACACACATACACACACACACATGCACACGCACATACACATACACACACAAACATACACATACACACACATGTACACAGACAACACACATACACACACACAAACACACACTTACTATACATATACATACACACACAGAAACACACATACACACATATATACACACAAGCATACACACACATATGCAAACATGCACACACACGCACTTGCATACACACGCATGCACACATACGCATGCATGCACATACACATGCACACACAAACACACACTCACACATACAAGCACACACACAAATGTACACACACTCACACACACACACATATACATACACACACACATCTATGTACACACACACATACGCGCATGCACACACACATATATACATACACATGTGCACACACACATAACACATACACACAGACACACACACAAAACACATAAATTATTTAATTCTCCCTTTGTTGAATGATGGTGTTGGATGCCAAACAGCTTTGGCTCAATGAATGGCAGCACAGGAGCTTGATGGGCTGAATGGTCTACACTTGTTCTTCTGTTCTTATTTTTGGATAACACGGTGCAGCTCGCGACACGGCGGGCTACAGTCAGGGTTGAGGGGATAGCAAATTGGAAAGTCTGTGGCGGAAAGATGGGGGACTAGTTGAGTTGCACTTGCAGAGAGTTGGCATGAATCCAATGGGCCGAGTGGCCTCCTCTTGTGGTGTATGAGGTCAAAGCTGGGTACAAGAAGAGGTGTTTGAGCCATTTAGTCTACTCTTCAGTGCAATGTGGACTGGGTTACATTGCAGTTATGTCGCTGTCAGGTTCTGAAAGTAGTTCATTCCCCTCAGGCTTTGTGCCGGCGATGGAGTGGTCAGAACTCCTGATAGTTGTGTGATTAGCTGGTCTCATTTCGGATTAACACCGAAGGCTATTTCACCTTCCATTGGAAGTGAGACTGACCAGACAGTCACCTTCAGTGTCAAGTTGCAGGTTTAGCCAGAACACGGAATTTGACGTCTTAAACAGGATTACTTGTCAGTGTTATTCAGTTAATCCCCCGGCAGTGAGTTTGTAAGCAGGGCATATCTTTGACTGACACTGGGGCAGATCGCAAGGAGTTGTGCAAACGTGTTTTTTTTTCAGAAAAGGGAGAAATTCAGGAATTCAACAGTGACATAACGATTAATTTTCCTTCCTGAGAATCCAATTTCAGCTCAGTCACCACTTAATGGGATGGTGCACCCATTAACCCAGTGTCCTCTGGCCTGCATTGACTCCAGTCCAGAGAGGCCAGGGATTTTACACTTTCTTCCTCGTCTCTGTGACCTCCACCAGTTATTTTTTACTCTTTCATGGGGTGGGGATTTCAGGGACAAGGCCCAGTTGCCCCTCGCTAATTGCCCCTTGAACTGAATGGCTGGCCAGGCCATTTTGAGGGGCAGTTAAGAGTCAACTTGATGGATAAACATGCAGGGGATGTTTGTCCCCGCAGAGAGTGGTGGGTGCCTGGAACGCACTGCCAGAGGTGCTGGAAGCAGGCACATTAGCAACATCTCAGAGGCATTAGATGGCTACATGATTAGGGAGGGAGTAGAGGGATATGAACTGAGTAAGGGCAGAAGTTTTTGTTTAGTTTGGTTAGGGCATCATGACTGGCACAGTCTTGGAGGGCCGAAGGGCCTGTTCCTGTGCTGTACTTTTCTTTGTTCTATGTTCTTTGTATTAAGTAAACGTCAACCAAATGATTCCCCCTGTGGGGCAATTTTGAACAGGAGTCACAGGTACAGGTTGAGAGGAGGTAGATTTAACTCTGAGATGAGGAGGAACTCCTTCTCACAGAGGGTGGTGAATTTGTGGAACTCGCTGCCCTGTAGCGCGGTGGAAACTGAATCACTGAATGGGTTCAAGAAGGAGATGGATATATTTCCGATTTAAAAAAGGTAAATTAAGGACCCCACGCACCCCCGACATTCTCCCTTCCACCTTCTTCCGTTGGGAAAAAGATACAAAAGTCTGAGGTCACGTACTGACCGACTCAAGAACAGCTTCTTCCCTGCTGCTGACAGACTTTTGAATGGACCTACCTCGCATTAAGTTGGTCTTTCTCTACACCCTAGCTATGACTCTAACACTACATTCTGCACTTGCTCCTTCTCTATGAACGGTATGCTTTGTCAGTGTCCTGCGCAAGAAACAATACTTTTCACTGTATACTAATACGTCTGACAATAATAAATCAAATCAAGCCTAGTTACTGTAGCAATCTATGAGATTCAGCAGGAAACCAATGCACAGCAAACTCCTAAAAACACGAGTGTGGTCATGACCACAATGCCCAACTCTCCTCTGTACCTTGGTCTCAGTTGCTGCTTGTTTCTTTTGATTTGATTTGATTTGACTTGAACCTGCACATTCTCGCCGTGTCTGCGTGGGTTTCCTCCAGGTGCTGCGGTTTCATCTCACAGTCTGAAAGACGTGCTGGTTAGGGTGTATTGACAGTAAAATGTCTGACAACACCAGGTTTTAGAAAGGAAGAAAATGTTACCCCAGTCCAACGCCGGCACATCCACATCATGACTACTAGGGTGTATTGGCCATGCTAAACTCTCCCTCAGTGTACCCGAACAGGCGCCGGAGTGCGGCGACTAGGGATTTTTACAGTAACTTCATTGCAGTGTTAATGTTAGCCTACTTGTGACACGAACAAATGAATAAACTTGATCTAAATGTTAAAATATTTCAACTGCAACTTTTCACAACCTTATCCTGTTTCTTTCCCAGCCTTTTGATCCTAATCTGTATTCGAAGGATGTTTGTGATTCTTCTGCTGGCTTCTTACTGTTTGTCTTTTATTTTTTCTCTCTCTGCTGTTTCTCACTTTCCCTCCGTCTTTACTGTTTATCTTTCTTGTCTCCTTGCATGTCATCACCCTATGGTTCCTCCATTGTTCCTACATCCCTCTGAGGGAAGCCCCCTCCCCCCCTCCCCCCCCAGCCCCCTCATCCCACCTTTGTTCCGATCCATCAACCAGAATTGTCTCCGTTCTGCTGCCCCGTTGAGTACATCAGCCTCTCTTGCTTGCCTGTCCCTCGCACCCAGTTTCGTGATTTCTCCAACAAAGCGACCTGCCAACTCCTGTAGACGGTGTCAGGGCGCGCCACCAGGGGGCAGAGCTTTCCCAACCTCTTCCGCGATTTGAAACAAGCCTGTTGTGTTTGACTCTTTCGAAGCCTTCAGTGTGAGCTGGGTCTGCCACAGAGAGAGCATCGACAAACTCCGCACCCCATCCCCACACCTTAAAGCACATTTGCTCCCCTCTGCGTTTAAACAAAACCATTAATAATGCCTTAAAAAGCACATATCCCGAACGGTTAGATTAAAAAAAAGAGAACACGATGGGTGGAACTTTACCGGCGCGCCTGCCTGAGTCTCGTACGATCGCGCCCCAGGCCAACAGGGAACGCCCTTCTCCGAGCCTCGCCCAGCTCCCGGAATCGGGACGGACGTGCCGGTAAAATTCCGGCCGATGGGTTTTCAGTAGAGCAAATTGAGAGAAAGTCTCGCAATGAAAGATGAGAACAAAAGGACTAGGAGCAGGAGTAGGCCATTCAGTCCCTTAAGCCTGCTCCGCCATTCAATATGACCATGGCTGATCGCATCTCAGCCTCATCTCCATCTTCCTGCCCGTTCCCCATAACCCTTCATCCTGCTACTCATTAAAAACCCATCCGTCTCCTCCTTAAGTCACTTTAGTATTCCAACAGCCGCTACACTCCGGGATAGAGAATTCCACAAATTCACCACCCTTTGGGTGAAGTGATTCCTCCTCATCCCTGTTTTAAATCTGCCACCCCTTAGCCTAAAAGTATGGTCTCTCGATCTAGAGTGTCCAACAGAGGGAAACACCCTCATTGTGTCTACCCTATCAATCCCCTTTACCATCTTGTATATTTTTATTAGATCTCCTCTCATCAGCTTTTACAGATGCACCATAGAAAGCATTCTTTCTGGTTCTTTCACAGCTCGGTCTGGGCTCCTACTCTTCCCCACCCCTCAAGAAACTACAAAAGGTAGTGAATGTAGCCCAATCCATCACACAAACCAGCCTCCCATCCATTGACTCTGTCTACATTTCCTGCTGCCTCGGCAAAGCAGCCAGCTATAATCAAGGACCCCACGCACCCCAGACACTCTCTCTTCCACCTTCTTCCATTGGGAAAAAGATAGGAAAATCTGAGGTTACGTACCAACCAACTCAAGAACAGCTTCTTCCCTGCTGCTGTCAGACTTTTGAATGGACCTACCTCTCATTAAGTTGATCTTTCTCTACACCCTCGCTATGACTGTAACACTACATTCTGCACTCGCTAATTTCCTTCTCTATGAACAATTGTGCTTTGTCTGTATAGTGACCAAGAAACAACACTTTCACTGTATGTTAATACATGTGACAATAATAAACCAAATCAAATCAAATCAATCAAATCTCCTGAACTCCAGCAAGTATAGACCAAAACTGCTCAATCTCTCTTCACAAGACAAGTCCTTCATCTCTGGAATCAATTTAACAATTAAAGTACGGTTGATAACCAGAGGACACAAACTTAAAATGATTGGCAAACAGATTCAGATAAGGAGGAGTTTATTCACGCAGTGAGGTTTTATAATGAATTCTGGAACTTTCTCTCAGCCTCAACACCTCACTTTCCTCCTTTCAGATGCTGCCTAAAACCTACCCCTCTGAGCAGGGTTTGGGTCAGTGGCTTGAACAACTCTTGCTTGGTGCCAAAATGAGCCTGATGATGCACCCGTGGAATATCTAGTCAGGATGTCAGTTGGAATTCTCCCAGCTTGCCCGTGGCTGGAATTATCTGGTCCTGCTGCAGTGAATGGAGTTTTTTATTCATTCGTGGGACACGGGCATCGCTGGCTGGGCCAGCATTTATTGCCCATCCCTAGTTGCCCCTGGAGGGCTGTTGAGATTCAACCACACTGCTGTGGCTTTGGAGTCACATACAGGCCAGACCGGGTAAGGACGGCAGATTTCCTTCCCTAAAGGACATTAGTGAACCAGAAGAGTTTTTCTGACAATCAACAATGGTTTCATGGTCATCAGTAGATCCTTAATTCCAGCTATTCGATTTGGCTGAGTGCCGTTCTCACTGGCAGCGGTGGCGTGGTGTGTGACTTTGGAGAACTTGGGGTGGCACGGTGACACAGTGGTTAGCGCTGCTGCCACAGAGTATCAGGGACTTGGGCTCAATTCCAGCCTCGGGTCACTGTCTGTGTGGAGTTTGTATGTTCTCCCCGTGTCTGCATGGGTTTCCTCTGGTTGCTCCAGTTTCCTCCCACAATCCAAAATGTGCTGGTTCGGTGGATTGAAATCTAAATTGTCCATTCATACCCCAAAATGTGCGGATTAGGGGCATTAGTAGGCCAAATACATGGAGATACGGGGATGGTCCTGGGTGGGATAAAAGTTGGTGCAGTCTCAACGGGCCAAATGGCCTCTTTCTGCATGGTAGGTATTCTTTAAAACTCTGACCCTTGCATTTGGATACAGATGTTATATAAATACAAATTTGTATTGTTGTTGTACTGCCTGCAAGGGTGCTAAAGGTAGAATCAATGGTGACTTGCGATTAGACCCCTGATTAAAAAGAGGATTGAAAACATTGCAGGGCTGTGGGGGGGAAAGAGCAGAGGAAGGGACTGATTGGAGTGCTCTTTCAAAGAGCCAGCACAGGCACGATGGGCCGAACATCCTTCTTCAGTGCTGTGTGGTTCTGTGAAAAACACATCTCAGAAGCTCTCGTGTGACTGTCCAAACTGCGATAGTTGTGTTCAAAGCGCGAACGAGAGCCGCTCTTATCAACAGACGATTGCGGAATGTAGCAAATGTTAATTCCTCGTATGGTTGGACACGATCGAGACTGGTGAAAAGTGACACTACAATCATATGTAAATTGCACTCTGCAGCATGCTGGATGGAGCAGTCCTGTCAGCACTTTGCAAATGAGAATTGTCGCGTGAGAACCCACGTGCGCTCTGTGAATATATCACAGGGCACCAGGCTTCTCTCCTTCTTTCAGATTCTCAAATATTCCTCTGGTTTTCGATTTACTGCCTGTTAGGACTCTCGGTGGTGTACACCTTTGAAAGAGTTAGGAGCAGGAGTCTGTGCGAGTGTGTTGAACGCATCTCCCCGGAGCTCTCATAACATTTGCAGGGGGTTATCATGAGTGTGTTAACATTTACATGATGCCTTTGTCAGAGTAGGTTTAATATTTGCAGGTTACCCTCAGTAGTGTATTAATATTTGCAGAATGTCCTGAGGACAGTCTTAATACGTACTGGGGCTCCCAAGAAGTGGGTCAATATTTGCCAGGGCATCCTTGAGAGATTGTTAATATTTGCATGTCCTTCCCACCAGAAAATTTCTAAGCTGACACAAACAGGAAAAGTGTTTATTTTTAATTCCAGCTGTCAGGCAAGTCAAGTTCAAACCATTGCGCGATCCTTTCATGGGACTCCCAACGTCCCCAGATTTTCCAGGTGTCTCCATGAATTGACGTTTAACCTTCCCAAGCATTGGTGTTGACATTCAAAGAGAACCGTCTCGCAATGTTTCACCTCACTGGCAAACCTCCCCTTTAGGGGAGGCGATGGCCTAGTGGTATTACCGTCTGACTATTAATCCAGAAGCTCAGCTAATGTTCTGGGGACCCGGGTTCGAATCTCCGCCATGGCAGATACTGAAGTTTGGATTCAATAAGAAAAAATCTGGAATTAAGAATCTACTGATTGCCATAAAAGACCATGATTGGTTGTGGGAAAAATCAACCTGGTTTGTTCATGTCTTTTAGGGAAGGAAATCTGCCGTCCTTACCCGATCTGGCCTACATGTGACTCCAGAACCCCACAGAAATGTGGTTGACTCTCAACAATTAGGGATGGGCAATAAATGCTGGCCAGCCAGCGATGCCCATGTCCCATGAATGAATTAAAAAAAAATTAGTGTTTCCACATCAATTGGAATGCTGTGTCCCATTCTGGGCACAGTACTTTCAGAAACATATGAAAGCGTTGAAAAGGCTGCAGAGAGATTCATGCAAATGGTTCTAGGAATGGGGAACTTCAGTTACCTGGATAGATTGGGGAATCTAGGGCTTTTCTCCCCAGAGAATGAAAGGTTGAAAGATGAATTGATAGAGCAGTACCAAATCCTGTGGGATCTGGACAGTGTCACATGCGGAGGAAACATTCCGAATGGTGGAACGGTTGAGAACCAGAGGACAACGGTTCAAAGTGAATGGCAAAAGAACCAATGCTGAGAGATGGAGAAAAAGATTTTATTTCTGGAAGACCATAAATCTTGACATTCCTATCCTAGCTCATTCACACGTAGCATTTTTGTCAACTGGCAAACCCCTGAATTGTAACCAATTTTGGAATTCTCCTCCCATCTATGAGATAATAAAAGTTTGGTGTAATACCGTCATATCTTATGAGGAGAGACTGGGTAGACTGGAACTATGCTCGTTGGAATTCAGAAGGATGAGAGGAAATCTTACAGAAACATATAAAAGTATGAAGGGAAAAGATAAGATAGAAGCAGGGAAGTTGTTTCCACTGGCAGGTGAAACTGGAACTAGGGGGCATAGATGCAAAATAAAGGAAAGCAAATTTAGGACTGAGTTGAGGAGGAACTTCTTCGCTCAAAGATTGTGAATCTGTGGAATTCCCTGCCCACTGAAGCAGTTGAGGCTCCCTCGTTGAATGTTTTTAAGGCAAGGATAGATAAATTTTTGAACAATAAAGGAATTAAGAGTTTTGATTTGATTTGATTTGATTTGATTTATTATTGTCACATGTATTAAAATGCAATGAAAAGGGTTGTTTCTTACATGCTATACAGACAAAGCACACTGTTCATAGAGAAGGAAAGGAGAGAGTGCAGAATGTAGTGTTACAGTCATAGCTAGGATATAGAGAAAGATCAACTTAATGCAAGGTAGGTCCATTCAAAAGTCTGACAGCAGCAGGGAAGAAGCTGTTCTTGAGTCGGTTGGTACGTGACCTCAGACTTTTGTATCTTTTTCCTGACGGAAGAAGGCGGAAGAGAGAATGGTTATAGAGAATGGTTATGGTGGGCAGGTGGAGCTGAGTCCACGAGAAGATCAGCCATGATCTTATTGAATGGTGGAGCAGGCTCGAGGGACCAGATGGCCGACTCCTGCTCTTAGTTCTTATGTTCTTATCCTGTAAATGCTGTCTCCAGTTCCTGTAATACTTTTACCCTGAGTGCGTATTGATACTATCCGCACAGCTTAAAAACAGTGTATTTATTTTCTGACTTGTCACAGGCAGTGCCACAGGGGATATGCTTGTCTAATCTATCTAAGAAGCCAAGTGACCTGAAGACTACTATCCTGTGGAGCCAAGTTCTGTTAATTAGTGTCAGGCTTCCTCGATTCATCAATATCATAAGCTGAGATGAGCAGTCCTCCCTCAGTACATTTTATATGGGTTGCTTATGCGCCAGTTTATGAAACAGTTGAACTAAATCCCAAGGAATAAAGCCCCTCCACCAATCTGTTGACCAATTTAAAGCAGCAGTCATTACAGATGAAAGCTAAACTCATCAACGGCAAATTGGCAAGGACTCACTCTGTGCCATCGTTATGCTGAATCTACAAGGCTAACTTGGTTTTAAACAAGGTTGGCACTTACTGTGAACAGGGAAGTGTGAGTCAAGTCAATTTGGATTATTGAGAACCGGAGCCACAAAAGGCAAAAGCTTGAAACATCTTATTCCGAGGTGGGTGAATGTGTACAATGATCGGGTAGGTTTACTTGGAGAATTTACACACCATTCAGAAGCAAGTGAGTGATGAGATGGAGTGTGGCTGTAAAAATTGACCGACAAATGTTGGTATTCAGTGTCTCTCCATTTATTGATCAGAGCTGAGATAGGTCAGAGGCTGTGTAGAAATCATTGCAATTAAACCGCCTCTGACAACTCTGTAAGTGAAGACCAGTTTATATAAAATCAAGTGAACAAGACTAGTACGACATGAACTAAAAGTGCACAGGCTCTACTTGGCCTAATGTTCCTTCTTCTGAGTTGACAGAGGGTTGGATAACAGTCAGTCATTGCACTCAGTGCTGTGCATATTACGGCATTATTCTGTAACTGTTGATTTAACAATTTATTCCATGACTCACTTTCAGTTTCAGATACTGTTCGGTGCATTGGCCATGTTTTGTTCTCCCTCAGTGTACCCGAACAGGCCCTGGAGTGTGGCAACCAGGGGATTTTCACAGTAACTTCATTGCAGTGTTAATGTAAGCCTATTTGTGACACCAATAAATAAGCTTAAACATGAATGGTGACTTTTGAATGGACTTACCTCATCCATTGACACTGTCCACATTTCCCGCTGCCTTGGCAAAGCAGCCAGCATAATTAAGGACCCCACGCACCCCGGACATTCTGTCTTCCACCTTCTTCTGTTGGGAAAAAGATACAAAAGTCTGAGATCATATACCAACTGACTCAAGAAAGCTTCTTCCCTGCTGCTGTCAGACTTTTGGATGGACCTACCTCACACTAGTTTGATCTTTCTCTACAGTCTGGCTATGACTGTAACACTACATTCTGCAGTCTCTTCTTTCCCTCTCTATGAACAGTATGCTTTGTCTGTATAGCACGCAAGGAACAATACTTTTCACCGTATACCAATACATGTGACAATAATAAATCAAATCAAATCAAAAATCAAAATATGCCATTGTTGATAATGGCAATCATTATAGTTCCAAACTTTCTTATCTTTTCTAAGATAATTGCTTATCCTTTTTGCTGCTACTTTTCATTTATATATAGCCTTTCTCGGAGAGTGATGAATTTTCAAATTGTTACAAGGTTATTTGTAGAGTAGAGTTTTTCTCAGTGGGAAGTGTATCAATACTCAGCAGAAAGGAGCAGTGTAAAGTATCAGGTGTGTATTGCTTTTATTTGGTTATTGTGGTTTAACCTTTGATTTAAGAATAAAGGATTGTTCCTTTCCCATTCATTTCCTGAGTTGTTACATGACTCACTGTTTGGGGGGTTGTATAACATTACTGGGAAATGTATGCTGCACATCTTAGCAAAGCTCTCATGAGCAGTTATGACTCAGACAAAGTGAATAAGACAACAGAACCAGAAAATGTTGGAAAATCTCAGCAGGTCTGACAGCAAGTCTGGAGAGAGAATAGAGCCAACGTTTCGAGTCTGGATGACCCTTTGTCAGAGTTGGGGATTGTGCAGAATTCTGTTTGAGGAAGAAGCGAAGAGGCCATCCTGGTGGGGATTAGGGGTGTAGAGGGATTGGACATCCATGGTGAGGAGGAGGAGGTTTGAGAGAACTGGAAGTTGTTGATATGGCGTAGGGCATTGGAGGAATCGCAGATGTAGGTGGGAAGGGGCTGGACAAGAGGAGAGAAAAGATTTCACTTTTATCTTAATATGAACAAAGAATTTAGTTTATTTCTCATCGACTGGTGTAGTAACAACTGTGTGTGTCTCCTGGATTCGAGAAATGAATCAAATTCTGAGTTTATATTCTCTGAGTCACATCTGCTCCAGTGAGCTTTGATAAAGTGCGTAAAGTTACAGTTCCCAACAACAATGTACAATCCTCCAAACATTGAGTCATGCAATAACTCAGGAAACTAACTGGAAAGGAACAATGTTCGATTCTTAAATCGAACAGTTAAATCACAACTCCTTGGTGCATAGACATGAGTCCCGCTGGGGGACAAAGGATCACTGGACACGCTCAGGGGACTGTCTTATCAAAGGACCTGGGTGACAAGTTCCACCTGGGGTTGGGTAATCTTCTATTACCACGGGAACTCGTATTCCACGAGTCCCACAGGGAGATCAATTAAGGATTCTCCATGTCAGTCCTGAGGGTTGTCATAAATCGCAGAGCATATACTCCCACCAAAATATTGAATTCCACTGTGTACATTTACCAAAAGGCATTCGGCCCAATAGGATGCAATGCACCAAAGTGATTGAACTTTACATGGCACAGCCCACCAGAGCAATTGAACCCTTTGCAGTATTGTTGAACGGATCATGGCCATTTTATACATATCATTGCCAGCCAAATTCACTGGGTCGATGATGAGCTGGGCAGTGAATCTAACATAATTGCCTTTCCTTTTCATTTGATGCCTTTATATATAAATTTAAGCCTTCTTTGTGATCTTTTGATAGCCTTCTTAAAGACCTCCTTAAGGATTACCTGAAAATCTTCTGTTTTCTAAGAAGAACAAATCTAATCCTTTTATCTTTCTCAAGTTTGATTCAACATATCTCTCACGATATGCTGTGTTGGAAATTATTGTGAGGTCACTGCATTCCTCCACGTTGGGTCCATCCATTCATTTGAAGAGATGAGAGGGCCAGAACTGGTACCAGTTTTAGAATAGTTTTATTGAAAAGGACTTAAAGGATTAACATGATCGAAACAAAAAAGGGTGAACTTGGAGAATGGCTTCTTGGCCAGGCTCCAATCTGAGAACTGAACTGAACTTAACTGAACACACACACTCTGAAATCAAAAGTATATTTAGACCCTTATCTCGTTATTGGAAGTATTTTTCACACACTGTCTCCCACCCTTATCTCGTTATTCAAGGTGTTTTTCGCATGCTGTCTCTGTCTAGAAAAGCAATCCTCGTAGCTGCTGTTATGGGAAACTGTTATCTGCCTGCATTATGTACCCTTCAGGAATGCAGTTCATTTTTAGCAAACCATCATGCCTTCTGATTCTACATATAGCTACAGTTGTTCAGCTTAGCAGGATTATTTAATGCCCGCATTCTTGCATTTAAATGTAATTGTGCATGGGCAGAAATACCTTACAATGAAGTCTTTGCATTGACTGAAACATGGAAACAAAGAAGATAGGAGCAGGAGGAGACCATTTGGCCCTTCGAACCTTCCCTGCCATTCATCACGATCATGGCTGATCATACAACACAATAGTCTAATCCTGCTTTCTCTCCATAACCTTTGATCCCATTCGCCTCAAGTGCTATCTCCAACTGACTCTTGAATGCATAACAGGGCTTTGCACACACAGGATCCCTCACTCCATTTCTGGCCCCTTACCCATCCCAGACGTTCTTTATTACACAATTGGTGTCCGTGTCTTCAGCTGCCTGGGCTCTGGAACTCCCCCCTCTAAATCTCTCCATCTTTCTCTCCCTTATGGTGCCCCTTAATGATAATAACATTTTTGATTGAGTTTTAGGTCACCTGTCCCAACATCTCCTTATGTGGCTCTGAGTCAAATGTTGTTGAATAATTGATCCCGCAAAGCATCTATTACAGAAAAGGTGCTATAGGAATGCAAATTGTCGTTGAATATTATTATCTGACACCCAGTTGTTTGAAGTGCCCCTTGCTATTTTGGTGCATTAACTCAGTTAGAATAAAATGAATGGATTCTTATTTTTGTTGAAATAACGGGGAAATATTTTGACGAAAAAGAATATTTGTGGGCATATTACGCTAATATTGCACGGTGAGGTTCCACCCCATCTGTTACCCTCCAACCCCTTCACCACAACGGATAAGTCTGCCAGTGTGTTCTTATCTGCTTTCTGATACTGAATTGATGTGTTGAGTTCACAGTGAGCACTATAAAATTTGAAGAACCTTTGTCTTCAGTGAAAAATCCTTTAATAAAAGAATTCCCAACAGTAAATACAACTTGTTCATGTAGCTGCTTTAATTTATTATTTCAAACAGATTATCTCAAAAGGCAACGTATAACCTTCTGATCAAAATAATTTCACTTGTTCATTTTTCTGTTTTGTTTCACCTCATCAATTCTTAGCAAAATACGTGTCCAACATCACTAACTCCTATTTGTCTATGGTTGGGTTGTCCTTGGCAATAAGATGGTTTCAGCCATTTGATTAAAGGCCTTTCGCCTTGCTATTTAATCAGTAGAAAAAGGCATGATTGTTTTACAGACTCTCAGGCAAACAAAGATGATTGTTTAAGTATATTCAACCTGCAGGTAGTCCCCAATTTAGGGAACTCTGGACTACCCTAATGTTCAGTCCCGCTGTTTATATAGGCGCTGGATAGAGTCCAGGAGATACAACACCAGCTTGTTTTACAAAGTACTTTTTAAAGTAAGAAATAGTCCCAAAATAGTGCAAAGAGGGTGGCATGGTGGCACAGTGGTTAGCACTGCTGCTTCACAGTGTTACGGACCCAGGTTCAGTTCTGTGTGGAGTCTGCACGATCTCCCCAAATCTACGTAGATTTCCTCCGGGTGCTCCAGTTTCCTCCCACAGTCCGAAAGGTGTGCTAGTTAGGTGCATTGGCTATGCTAAATTCTCCCTCAGTGTACCCAAACAGGCACTGGAATGTGGCGACTAGGGGATCTTAACAGTAACTTCATTGCAGTGTTAATGCAAACCTACTTGTGACACTAATAAATTAACTTTAAATTTGGGTGTGATTATTAAGCATAATTGGACTCTAAGTGAAATGAGGAGATATCAATTTCAGATGATTAACTTTACCCCACCTTAACCCCTTTGTTTTCATTTTATTTAATTTTTATCTGTTCTCTACCTTTTATTTCTTTATTGTCTTTCTTTATTTTTCTTTCCCCCCCTCACTCTTTCCGCTCTTTGTATCCTCCCTTTTCTTACCCTTTCTCCCTTTTTGCTTCCCTTTTCCCCCTTTTCTCAATTTTACCTCTCTCCCACTTATCTCTGCCCTCCCCCTGCATCTTTATCTGTCACAGTTTACCCTCTGATTTCAGCTTCTCTGCCATTCACACCTTCTATTCTCTCTATGGGCTGCCATTAGCAGCCTTTCCCCTGGTTTCTGTGGCGATGATTCATCTTCCATTCCCTCCCCCTGCGGTATAAATATCTCTCACTTTCTATGCCTTTTAGCTTTGACAAAGGGTCATCTGGACTCCAAATGGCAGCTCTTTTCTCTCCTTAGAGATACTGCCAGACCTGCTGAGATATTCCAGCATTTTCTCTTTTGGTTTGCGGGGATAGCTAGTTGGGTGACTAACAAATTGATGGACAAGGTAGGTTCCAAAAGCACCTCAAAGGAGGATACAGGGTTAGAGAGGCAGCAGAGTTTAGAGGGAGAAGTTCCAGAATTTAGGAGCTAAATAGCCGAGGACACAGCCACCACTTGGTGGGCATGGTAAGAAGAGAGTGACATGATAAGAAGTCTCACATCATCAGGTTATAGACAACAGGTCTTTTTAGCACCATGAACTTTAGGAGCACTGCTCCAAAAGTTTGTGATTCCAATAAACTTTAAGGATAAAGTTTTTAAAGTTTATCTATTCGTCACAAATAAGGTTTACATTAACACCGTAATTAAGTTACTGTGAAATTCTCCTAGTCGCCACACTCCGGGGCCTGTTCAGGTCAATGCACCAAACCAGCACGTCTTTCAAACTGTGGGAGGAAACCAGAGCACCCGGAGGAAACCCACGCAGTCACAAGGAGGATATGCAAACTCCCCACAGACAGTGACCCAAGCCTGGAATTGAACTCAGGTCCCTAGCGCTGTGAGGCTAACCACTGTGCCAGTCGAATATCAAATTGATTTATTTCAGAAAATAATATTTTTGAATGCACTCTGTGAGCAGTGCTAACCACTGTGCCACCATGCCGCCCAAATAAACCTGTTGGATTTTAATCTGGTGTGATGAGACTTCTTGCTGTGCCCACCCCAGTCCAACGTCGACATCTCCAGCTCATCACTAATTGTTGGAACAATGAAGATTTGTACCTGCAATGAAGGGTGTGGAAAGTCTGCAGAGGGATCTAGATAGGCTGAGGACCTGGCAGATGGAGTACAATGTTAGCAAGTGTGAGGTTATCCACTTTGGCAGGAATAATAGTAGGAGGGATTACTATTTAAAGGGCGAAAAGCTGCAGCATGCTACGGTGCAGAGGGACCTGGGGGTCCTTGTGCATGAGTTACAAAAACCCAGTCTGCAGGTGCAGCAGGTGATCAAGAAGGCGAATGGGATGCTGGCCTTTATAGCGAGGGGGATAGAATATAAAAGCAGGGAGGTCTTGCTGCAACTGTACAGGGCACTGGTGAGGCTGCAGCTGGAGCACTGTGTGCAGTTTTGGTCGCCGCACTTGCGCAAGGATATTTTGGCCTTAGAGGGAGTGCAGAGGAGGTTCACTAGGCTGATACCGGAGATGAGGGGGTTGGACTATGAAGAGAGGCTGAATAGACTGGGTCTGTACTCATTGGAGTTTAGAAGGATGAGGGGGGATCTTATAGAGACATATAGGATAATGAAGGGGATGGATAGAGTAGAGGTAGAGAGATTCTTCCCGCTCAGAAAGGACAGCAGGACTAGAGGGCACAGCCTCAAGATAAGGGGGGAGCAGTTTAGATCAGAGTTGAGGAGGAACTTCTTCACTCAAAGGGTGGTGAATCTCTGGAATTCTCTGCCCATTGAAGTGGTGGAGGCTACCTTGCTAAATATATTTAGGACGCGGGTAGATAGGTTTCTGATAGACAGGGGAATTAAGGGTTATGGGGAGAAAGCGGGAAAGTGGAACTGATCCACTTCAGATCAGCCATGATCTTATTGAATGGCGGGGCAGGCTCGAAGGGCTAGATGGCCGACTCCTGCTCCTATTTCTTATGTTGTTATTAAGCTCGGGGGATGTACAGGGGAGCAGTGTACGAGGATTGGCGTCAGGCTGGAGGGGACTGAACGGCCATGAAGCAGCTGAATGTTATCATACACCTGATAATTAACATCCTGTGCACCATTAATAGGTCAATGCAATTTTTGAAAGTGAAATCATAAACCATGGAAATGGACTTGAGCTGTTTTGTTTTTCGCAGCCTTCTCCCTTCCTGCCCTATGACAGCAATAAAACTGGAATCAATATCAGTAAAGAGCACTTGTATCTAATAAATGTCTTTAAAAATATTTATCTGAAGTAATGTTATTGATGGGACAGCTAGAAGTGTCTAGTTAAGCTGCTTCCCTTTTCAAAGGTGTTATTACTTCTGGACAGTGAATATTCCCCATGTATCAAACTGCCTGTGATGCCTGTCTTGTCAGAAGCCAACTTCAGAACCCCAGCCCGGAATCACAACAACAACTTGCATTTTTTTAGCACCTTTCGTATGGTAAATTACCCTGAGGTTGTTTGCAGGAGCCATTATTACACTAAGCCATATAAGGAGATACTACCATAGGGGACAAAAACCTTGGTCAAAGAGGTCGGTACTCAAGAGCCAGCGATCAGGGTGGTTCGAACGATCAGCACACCCGGTTTTCACCAGGATAGGTAGGGTTAAAATCCCCCCCTCCCCTGTCTGGGGGCCAGAGGAGGTCAAGTGAAACTTACCTATACAAAACCATAAAAAACGGTTTGTGTATCGTGTTTCTCTAAAGTAAAGTTTATTTGATTTGACTTGATTTATTATTGTCACATGTATTAGTATACAGTGAAAAGTATTGTTTCTTGCGCGCTATACAGACAAAACATACTATTCATAGAGAAGGAAAGGGGAGAGAGTGCAGAATGTAGTGTTACAGTCATAACTAGGGTGTAGAGAAAGATCAACTTAGTGCGAGATAAGTCCATTCAAAAGTCTGATGGCAGCAGGGAAGAAATTGTTCTTGAGTTGGTTGTTTCATGACCTCAGACTTTTGTATTTTTTTCTGATGGAAGGCGATGGAAGAGAGAATGTCAGGGGTGAGTGGGGTCCTTAATTATGCTGGCTGCTTTGCCAAGGCAGAGAAGTGTAGACAGAGTCAATGGATGGGAGGCTGGTTTGTGTGATGGATTGGGCTACATTCACGATCTTTTGTAGTTCCTTATGGTTTTTGGACAGTAAGAAGTCTCACAACACCAGGTTAAAGTCCAAAGGGTTTATTTGGTAACAAACACCACTAGCTTTCGGAGCGCTGGCTCCTTCGTCAGATGAGTGGGGAGTTCTGATCACAAACAGGGCATATAAAGGCACATACAGTTTACAGAATACTGATTAGAATGTGAGTCTTTACAGCTAATCAAGTCTTAAAGGTGCAGACAGTGTGAGTGGAGATAGCATTAAGCACAGGTTAAAGAGATGTGTCTTGTCTCCAGACAGGACAGTAAGTGAGATGTTGCAAGCCCAGGCAAGTCATGGGGGTTACAAATAGAGTGACATGAATCCAAGATCCTTGTTGAGACCGTCCTCATGTGTGCGGAACTTGGCTATCAGTCTCTGCTCAGCGACTCTGTGCTGTTGTGTGTCGTGAAGGCCGCCTTGGAGAACGTTTACCCGAAGATCAGAGGCTGATCCGGACACTTAAAAGCTTATTAGTCACAAGTAGGCTTACATTCACACTGCAATGAAGTTACTACGAAAACCCCCTAGTCACCACACTCCGGTGCCTGTTTGGGTGCACTGAGAGAGAATTTACACAGTCAGTGCACCTAACCAGCACACCTTTGGAGTGTGGGAGGAAACCGGAGCACCCGGAGAAAATCCACACAGACACGGGGAGAACATGCAGATTCCGCACAGTGACCCAAGCTGGGAATCAAACCCGGGAGCTGGCGCTGTGAGGTAGCAGTACTAACCATCGTGCCACTGTACAGCCCCAGTATAGAGCTGCCATTTGTTTGACGCTTTTCACAACCCCAGGACATCCCAAAACATTTTACAGCCAATGAATGCCTTGTCTTGAAGTGTAGCCGCTGTTGTACATGTAGTCAGTGTGGTGGCAAATTTGTGCACAGTCAGATCCCACAATCTGATAATAACCAAAAATACTGCGTTTAGTGATGTTAGTTGAGGGGTCAGTATTGTCCAGGTCACCAGACAGAAAGAGTTAACCAATGTACTCCCACACGCCAACGTTTTCTCCATAACCTTGCAGATTAATTCTCTCTAATTACATGTCCGACTGAAATTTCCCAGTTAAATTTTTTTATATGGGGGCCTTGCAGGAAGTTTGAATGGGTTCTGGCACGCTGAACGAACAAAGCATTATTAACATGGGTATGAGATCATGCTTCATTCTGGGCTGGCCAATTTTGTTGGGGTTTCTCATCGGTTTCCAAAATCACACCAAAATCACAGTGCCTGGACAGTTTCCTTCCAGGAGAGTACTCTGAGTGTGAGCTGCTAAACATGGAACTGCAGATGCATCATTGCAACTCTTCCAGATAGAACAGAATCATAGAATCTTGAGAGTGCAGAAGGAGGCCATTCAGCCCATTGAGTCTGTGTGGACTATAATCCCACCCAGGTCCCATCCCCATGCATTTACCCTAACGAGACCCTCTGACACTAAGGGACTGATTTTACCATTTGCATTCTAAGTGCCAAATCTGGGCGTAATGCAGATCTGACTTAGAGATCCAGTGTCCCCCTTCTCCACCCCTCCCCCCACTACCCACACACATCACTGCCCGCTTATCCACCACCCCCACTACCCACACACATCACTGCCCCCCCTTATCCACCACCCCCTCTACCCACACACATCACTGCCCCCTTCTCCACCCCTCCCCCCACTACCCACACACATCACTGCCCCCTTATCCACCCCCCACTACCCACACTCATTTCGATCCCCCTTATCCACTCCCCCTGCTACCCAGTTCGATCACCATCACTGCCCCCCCGCCACCCCACCGACTGCCTACAGAGTGCCTGTGGACCCCCCTGCTACCCCCACCATCTGTCCCCTGCGCCCCTCCAACCCACCAGTGAGCGATCAGGCCTGCCCCCAGGCAACAATCTAGCCTTACTGCCCCCCACCCCACCCCAGAGAATGATCTGGCCTCTCACTACCCTCCCACCAGAGATACATCTGACCCGGCTTGTCCTCTCCCACACCCCCCCCACCACCAGACAACGATCTGGCCTCAGTCCCCTCCCCCCACCAACCAGAGAATGATCTGACCCACCTCCCTCCCTCCCTCCCACCCACCACTGATCTGAGTCTGGGAGCCGTTGGAAGCTCCGAACTCTCTCTTCAGCAGCTGGAGCGCCCGATTCAGGCTTTTATTCAGCAGGTTCATTACAGTGTGGTTCTGGATTGGCGAACGTGGTGTTAAAGGGGGAAATGCTGATAAAGTTGGGTGGGCAGTTCATTAATTCAGTTTAAATGCATGCAAATACATTTAAATCACCATGGCGCCCGTTTTGAGTGCGAAGTGGATCGCAGCTATTCCCGGGTTTCGGTAAAGTGGCTATCTGCGTGGACACGGGTGTGGATCGCGACAATGGCCCCTCACACCCAACTTTACCGCATTTTCGCAATGGTCTAATAGGGCCCTAAGGGTCAATCTAGCATGGCCAATCCACCTTGTCTGCACATCTTTGGACTGTGGGAGGAAACCCATGCAGACACGGGGAGAACGTGCAAACTCCACACAGACAGTGACCCAAGCTGGGAATCGAACCCGGGTCCCAGACTCTGTGAGGCAGCAGGGCTAAACCTCATCCTTCTGGCCCTCTTGAGTGACTGTAAAAGATTCCACAGTTTCAAAGAAGAGCTGTGAAGTTGTCACCGTGTCTGTGTGGATTTCCTCCGGCTGCTCCAGCTTCCTCTCACAGTCCAACGATGTGCAGGTTCGGTGAAACAACCATGGTAAATGTGTGGGGTTACGGATCTAGTGTAGGGGGAAAGGACCTGGGTAAGACACCCTGTCAGAGAGTCGGTGCAGACTCAATGGGCTGAATAGCCTCCGTCTGCACTGTAGGGATTCTATGATGTTGACCGTGCATGGATGCTCTTGAGATGGTGTTGATGAGCCCAACCCCAACACAGATATTGGGGAAGGGGTTTCAAGATTTTTAGCCAGCAGCAATGAAGGAACAGTGATGAATCTCCAATAGAGTCTGGTGTGTGACTTGGAAAGGAACTTGCAGGAGATGCCTGCTCCACATACAGGGCAGACATGAGGCTGATGTGGAGCCATTATTGGGGCCGGCCCACTCTGTTCTATGGCTCCATTAAGACACTATACTGTTGTCACTGGATAAGCAATTGGGCAAGGTGACCTTGCCTTTTAACTATCGTCAAAAATCTCAGAGAAGTCCAATTAGAAAAGCATTATTTATTCAGTTCCAGTCTTACATCCCAGCTGAGATTTGGTGATCATATAATGAAACACCTTATAAAAACAAAATTACATGGAAAGTTATGAGATTGAGCCAAGTGGCGAACAAAGGGAACCTTTAGGAAAGTAAATCGCTATTTAGAAAGATATATAATAATGATTAACAAGCAATCAACAGTAATAACACAGTTTACTGGGGCAGCACAGAATGTACTGCTCACAGGATTAAATATAATTTATACTGGAAATAAATAGTTCAACATTGTGTTTCCGTGGAGTGACTGCATGTTAAGGAGAACCAGACAGAAAAGGAGTCATGGTTGTATTGTGCAAAATTAAGAATTAATAATTAAACGAGAAATAGAAAATGTTCTGGGTTTAAGCAGTGGGCTCAATTTGGTGATTCCATATTTTGACGTGAAACAAAGGACTCATGTGAGGTTTTCATACTTTTTGAAGAGAGTAAATGAGGAGGAATTCTTTCCACTTGCAGAAGGATCGGAAACCAAAGGGCCAACCAAATTGGCAAAGAGCCAGAGGGGAAATGAGGAGTTATTTTGTACACAGTGAATAGCGACCTGGAATGTATTGTCTGAAAGGGGAATCCAAACACTTCTGTGGTAACTTTCCAAAAGAAATTAGACAGAGACTTGAAGAGGAAAAATGTCCATGTCCATGAGGGAAAGATCAGGAGGGAATTAAACTAATATCAAGTGGTGTGATCAGCAAGTTTGCGGATGACACCAAGATGGCAGGGTTGGCGGATACTGAGGTGGAATGTCAGGTGATACAACAGGATATAGATAGGTTGCTACATTGGGCAGATAGGTGGCAGATGGAATTCAGTCCTGACAAATGCGAGGTGATGCATTTTGGAAGGAGTAATGCAGAGAGGAGCTACGTGATAAAAGGTAGACCGATTAGGAGTATAGAAATACAGAGGGACCTGGGAGTGCAGGTTCACAAGTCTATGAAGGTTGCGACACAAGTGGAGAAGGTTGTGAGGAAAGCTTATGGAATGCTAGCCTTTATAGGAAGGGGTATAGAGTATAAGAGCTGCCGTCTAATGCTTCAGTTGTACAGAACGTTGGTTAGACCGCATTTGGAGTACTGCGTCCAGTTCTGGTTGCCTTACTACCGGAAGGACGTGGAGACTCTGGAGAGGGTGCAGAGGAGGTTTACCAGGATGTTGCCTGGCATGGAGGGACTGGGGTACGAGGAAAGGTTGGAGAAACTGGGACTTTTCTCCTTGGAAAGACGGAGATTGAGGGGGGACATGATAGAGGCATATAAGATACTGAAGGGAATAGATAGAGTCAATAGTGAGAGACTGCTCCCTAGACTGGGTACAATTATGAGAGGTCATGATCTAAGGGTGAGGGGGGAGAGGTATAATTTGGACGTGAGAGGAAGGTTCTTTACGCAGAGGGTCGTGGGGGTATGGAACGCGCTACCGAGTAGGGTGGTGGAGGCAGGAACGTTGGGCTCGTTTAAGGTTCAATTAGACAGACACATGAGCAAAACGAGGATGGAGGGTTATAGTAGGGGGTATTAAATAAGGTCAGAGCCTCGGGAGACACCGGAAATGCAGACTTGTATGTTAACGTTTTTGTCTTTTTATTCCGCAGGTGGAGGTCCACCTTGTTGTCAAACAAGGGGCATGCACACGGTGGGTCGTGCGTGGGCTGCTCTTGGAGGTTCCGGGAGTGGCCTAGTACTTCGTGTCGGTGTGTGTGCTTGATCCTGGACCGGTAGACGGGCGCCGCAACAGCTCAGTGACTAGCACTGCTGGCTGTGCAGATACATGGATTTGGGCCTGTGTCTGTGGGAGTTTGCGCATTCTCCCTGTGGTTGCGTGGGTTTCCTCCGGGCGCTCCGGTTTCCTCCCACACCCCAAAGATGTGCTCTTAGGCTGATTGGTTTTACCAAATTGACACTATTCTCCCCTGAATCTGGCTAAGTTAGGGGTTCCATTCGTAGACATGCAAGGTAGAATAGGTGTAGGGTGATGCGGCGGCGCGGGCTCGTTGGGCCGAAGGGCCTGTTTCCCGTGCTGGGTTGTTCTTTGTTCTTTGTTTTTATCCCCACTAACATCTACTTGTCTCGCGTTGCTGTCCCTTTAAGATTGACCCTCCGTTATACATGCACATTTCTTCAGGCCTCACTGAAAGGCCTGGATAGAGTGGATGAGGGGAAGATGTTTCCATTAGTCGGTGAGACTAGGATCCGAGGGCACAGCCTCAGAATAAAGGGACCAACTTTTAGAACTGAGATGAGGAAGAATTTCTTCAGCCAGAGGCTGGTAAATCTATGGAAGTCATTGCCACAGGAGGCTGTGGACACCAGGTCACTGAGTGTCTTTAAGACAAAGATAGATAGGCACTTGGTAAGGGGATCAAAGGTTATAGGGAAAAGGCAGGATAATGGGGTTGAGAAACTTATCAGCCATGACTCAATGGAAGAACCAACTTGATGGGCTGAATGGCCTAATTCTGTTCCTATAGCTTATGCTCTTGTGGTCTTAGAGAGAATGATACCTTATAATTTCCTTCACATCCCCGGTTAGTGCATTGCGGTCGTCCACCCATCCTAGGGAATACCTCAACTGGGACTATTTGGATGGCTCTTTCGAAGAGTCAGCACCAGATTGATGGGCTGAATGGCCTCCTTCTGTGCTGTATGGTTCTCTGCAACAAGACATGAAGACTATATCAGAAAGGCGGAGTTAAGGAGGGGCTATTGTTATCAATACTGTCATGGTAAAAAGAATCATTTCTATATTAAGCATGATGCTCTGTCAATCTCCACTCATTCTGTACTTGGGGTTTTGTGAGTCTTTTATGCCTGGCAACCAAATCATAGAACATAGAACATTACAGCGCAGTACAGGCCCTTCAGCCCTCGATGTTGCGCCGACCAGTGGAACCAATCTAATGACCCTCTAACCTAAACTATTCCGATGTTATCCATATGCCTATCCACTGACCATTTGAACGCCCTTAAAGTTGGCGAGTCCACAACTGCTGCAGGCAGGGCATTCCACGCCCTTACTCTTCCCAGGCCTCCCTGCGAACTCCTTCTGGTTTCTGGTTTAAACTTTAACAAAAAAACTCCACTAAAAAAAAAGTTACTTAAATAATCAATGTAGGTTACCCCCAGCACTCCTCTCACAAATTGCTCCCTCTCTGCTGTGCTCCGGTGGAACAACGAGGTCGCTCCTGTAAGGTGAGTAACTTTTAAAGAGAATTAAGTAGAAATGTAAGATTGAACTCTTTTGGAGCTCAGGACTGGTCGGGATATTGCACCCATGGCAAACACAGGTGAACAGACACAGAAAATGCTGGAGAAACCCAGCAGGTCTGACAGTATCAATGGAGAGAGATTAGAGCCAATGTTTCGAGTCTGCATGACCCTTCGTCAGAGCTGGCGTGAATAGCAACACAGGCGCAAAATCCAGCAAGATGCCAAAAATGTCGCTGGTGAGATATTGCAATGCGATTCAACCCCCACCCCAAGTAATGCAATGTGGTTCCTGCCCAGGAAGGTCATTTAAATAAACTACCGCGGGCTTCCTCGCTGTATCATTGCCCTGCGTTTGGATTCCCCACTCCCACCCCGCCTCACTGACGCCATGTCTAGTCAGTAAGGTTTACAGCAGGTCTGGAGGAACATAGGCCAGAGGGGGAGAACCGGCTGGGGCGCACAGGTCAGCAGGGGAGAGGGACATACCCGGACAGTACCCTGGTAGCGCCAGGGGGCAGTGCCAGAATAATGCTGCGGGTTTGGGGGTTGGTGGGGGGGGGGGCTTCATTTGAGGAAGGTTTCCGTCAGAAAAAGGTACAAAAGTCTGAGGTCACAACCCAAGCAACTCAAGAACAGCTTCTTCCCTGCTGCCATCAGAGTTTTGAAAGGACCTACCTCGCATTAAGTCGATCTTTCTCTACACCCTGGCTATGACTGTAACACTACATTCCGCACTCTCTCCTTTCCTTCCCTATGAACAGTATGCTCTGTCTGTATAGCACGCAAGAAACAATACTTTTTGCTATATTCCAATACATGTGACAATAAATCGAATGAAATCAGAGGAGTCCGTGCGTGGGGACAGGGTTCCAAGTGCCTGTAGAGGGAGGGTTTCCCATGTGTGTACATAGGGAGGTGTGCTGTATGCAATGGGTGGTTACTTTTCATGCCAGAGATCGGGACACCCTTTCCAGGGCCCACCCACTCGCCAGTGTGAATGTGTGGGATAACCCTCCAGCATGTTCTTCAATCAAAGTGCTGGAAGATATGATGAGAAAAGCGAGTTGTGCGACCAGCACACCACTTCCCTCACCTGAGCCAGCACCTTGTAAATACAAAGCAGAAAATTCCACCTATCAAAAGTCTGCAGTCACCTGCATTTCTTGGTGTCTACACATTTCCCTGCGATTTCGGCACAATCAGTCCATTCACACTTCTGTTATTCATTTCTTTCCCTTGTGAAATCTAAAGAATGATCTGTCCTTGTGTTCCGTGGCAAAGATGCATCCATTTAACTGAAAATATCTCCACTGTTCATCTGGCAAAGCCACTGTCAGTCACAACATGGGAATGTGATCGAAAGCTTCAATAAAATATCGGTGTAAACCCAGCGTTCTCGAGTGACGCATAGTGGATTCTGGAAATCTGAAATAAAAGCAGGAAATACTAAGCAAGCCAGGCTGGGGTGGCACGGTGGCACAGTGGTTAGCCTTGCTGCCTCAGAGTGCCAAGGATCCGGGTTCAGTTCCTGGCTTGGGTCAGTGTCTGTGTGGAGTTTGCAGTGACATTTAAATTAAAGGCTTCCTGCCCCGGGGGTTCTGTCAGGTGGGCGGTGGAAGTGCCAACAGATGTAACCTAGCTTTTACACCCCAGTACCTCAGCATTTAGTCATCATTATCACATTTACAACATCACACGCCACTGGGTCAGGGGTAGCACTTACACACCCGTGCCAGAAGGGCAGGGGTTTGGGCACCAGGCGTGGTCAGTGTTCCTGGCTCTGAATTCTAGGTTGGTGCCCAGTGATAGAGAAGTGTGTGTGACATGGGCAGCAGGCAGCGCAGTGGCCTCGTAGTGCCAGGGACCTGAGTTCAATTCGGGCCTCGGGTCACTGTCTGTGTGGAGTTTGCGCGTTTTTCCCTGTGTCTGTGTGGGTTTCCTCCGGGTGCCCCAGTTTCGTCCCACAACCCAAAGGTGTGCAGGTTAGGTTGATTGGCCATGCTAAATTGCGCCTTAGTGTCAAGGGGATTAACGGGGTAAATACATGGGGCTATGGGGGTGGAGCCTGGGTGGGATTGTTGTGGGTGCAGGCTAGATGGGCCAAATGGCCTCCTTCTGCACTGTAGGTTGTCTCCAATGGGGTCCTCCCTCTAAAGTAAAGAGTAGGTGGGCTATTTTTCAACTTTGTTGAAGTCAAACAAGTGAGGAAAGCAATAGGAAGCCAGGTCCCCTATGGAAATAAGAAGGACATATACGAGACCTGAGTGAGAGCCTGATCTGGGGTAGAAGTTTCGTCTCCTATATTCCACCATTTACTTAGATTTAATGAACTTGGATTGTGGAATAGCACAGGGAACACAAACACTCTCAATCTATTTGAAAATGTACATGGTACAGCGGGAGAGTAAGTTAGTCTTGCAGCTTGTCATGGTTTTTTAAAAATTCATTCATGAGGCATGGGTGTCGCTGACTGGCCAGCATTTATTGCCCATCCCTAGTTGCCCGAGGGCAATTGAGAGTCGACCACATTGCTGTGGCTTTGGACATACAGGCCAGACTGGGTAAGGGCGGCCAATTTCCTTCCCTAAGGGACGTTAGTGAACCAGATGGATTTTTCCAACAATCAACAATGGTTTCATGGTCACCAGTTGATTCTTACCTCCAGATATTTTTATTGAATTCAAATTCCACCATCTGCCGTGGCAGGATTTGAACCCGGGTCCCCAGAACATTAACTGAGTTTCTGGATTAATAGTCTAGCAATAATACCACTAGACCATTGCCTCCCCTGAATTGTGCTCTTATTTGCAACTCACAGCTCTTTCAAGGTTACCTGTTTTCTGGTAATAGCTGCTGGTTCCTCTGCTCTCTAAGAGGTGTGTTCTGTACTCTCAAAGCCTTACCCTAATTACATTAAAGTCTGGATTAATAGTCTAGCGTTAATAGTACTGGGCTAACTTGACTTGGCTTGGCTTGCGGTTGGCGAGGAGGACTGATTCTGGGGAAGGCTGTGGTGCCAATGTAGGCCACCGCTGAGTTACTCCTTGGCCAATTTCTGAGGGATGACCCTAATGAAGGAAGCAGAAAAACAGTGAGGTACCACCTCGCTCGGAGAAACGGAGCTTGCTGAGCTAAGCCTGGCCCACTGATCAATCATCCCCACTTATCCTGTAACTAACGGGGTAGAGGGGACACAGATCACTTTGTCAAGCGTGACGCTCCACAGATCTGCGTGATGCCAGTCCCTGCTGTTTTTGAACAGTGATAAATTTTGCCATGTAATATTTATGTGCACATCAATTTATGATCCTCATTTTTCATGCTCATTGCCCTTGAAGGAGACAGAAATAATTTTTTAACATAGCTCTATTCAGATTTTTTTTTTGTTTGAGGACTCTGCAGCACATTTCATGTTTTCTATTTAGAAGTACCACTATCAAATTGATATGTCAAGAGTCTTCCACAGATTAATTTGAATTGATGAAATCAGCGTTGGTGGCATGGAGAAGCTTTGCTACGTTGAGTGTTGTCCTTGTCGTTTTAGAGGGTGAATCTTTCTGCGAGCCTCATCTGATCGATGGCGCTGCTGACAGAGCGAACAGTCTACCTGTGTGCACCCAGGAACGGCATCCAGCACTTCCCATCCCAGTTAAATGGTTAAATTAATTCATGAAGCATCTCCCTTTGTGTCTCAGAAACCAGTCTTCCTCTGAGCTTCATCAGTCACTGAAAGTAAGCGCACAGGTACAGCAGGCAGTAAAGAAGGCAAACGATATGTTAATAAGAACATAAGAACAAGGAGCGGCAGTAGGTCATCTGGCCCCTCGAGCCTGCTCTGCCATTCAATAAGATCATGGCTGATCTTTTCGTGAACTCAACTCCACTTACCCAGCTGCTCATCATAACCCTTAATTCCTTTACTGTTCAAAAATGTATCTATCCTTGCCTTAAAAACATTCAGTGAGGTAGCCACAACTGCTTCACTGGGCAGGGAATTCCACAGATTCACAACCCTTTGTGTGAAGAAGTTCCTCCTCAACTCAGTCTTAAATCTGCTCCCCTCTTATGTTGGCCTTCATAGCAAGAGTATTTGAGTATAGGGGTAGGGATGTTTTGCTGCAATTGTATAGGGTGTTGGTGAGGCCACACCTGGAGTGTTGTGTGCAGTTTTGGTGTCCTTATGTGAGGAAGGATGTCCTTGCTATGGAGGGAGCACAGTGAAGGTTTACCAGGCTGATTCCTGGGATGGCAGGTCTGCCATATGAAGAGAGACTAAGTCAGTTATGATTATATTCACTGGAGTTTAGAAGAATGAGAGGGGATCTCATAAAACCTTATAAAATTCTAACCGGGTTTGACAGTGTAGATTCAGAAAGAATGCTCCCAATGGTGGGGCAGTCCAGAACTAGGGGTCATAATTTGAGGATAAAGGGTTAAACGTTTAACCCTTTATAACTGAGGTGAGGAGAAGTTTCTTCACTCAGATGGTGGCGAATGTGTAGAATTCGCTACCAAAGAATGTAGTTGAGGCCAGAACGCCTGATTTCAAGAAGAAATTAAATCTAGCTCTCTGGGGCTAAAGGAATAAAAGGGTATGGGAGAAAGGGGAGATCAGAATATTGAATTCAATGATCAGCCGTGATCAAGGTGAATAGTGGGGCAGGCTCGAAGAGCTGAATAGCCTACCTTTGCTTCCAGTTTCTATGTCTTGATGATGATTTTGTGTGAAGATTGAATACTTCAGTTTCAGAGGCCATAGTGTAGGAGTAAGGCACAGAGGAACATGGTAATAAATTCACATGCTTGGGCACAGGAAGGGGAGTGGACCATTCACCCATCAAGCCTGGTCAATCAGTGATCATGGGGAGGCAGTGGTGGAGTGATCTTGTCATTGGACTAGTGATCCAGTGATCCAATGTAATGCTCTGGAGACCTGGGTGTGAATCCCACAAAGGCAGATGTTGAAATTTGAGTTCAATAAAAATCTGGAATTGAAAGTTTAATGATGATACTGAAATCAATGTTGTAAAACCTGACCTGGTTCATGAATGAACATCGCTCGACAGTCACCAGGCAAGACTGTTCCCTTCCTGTTGGCGAACACTTCAGTGGTCACGGGCATTCAGCCTCTGACCTTCGGGTAAGCGTTCTCCAAGGCGGCCTTCACGACACACGACAGCGCAGAGTCGCTGAGCAGAGACTGATAGCCAAGTTCCGCACACATGAGGACGGCCTCAACAGGGATCTTGGGTTCATGTCGCACTATCTGTAACCCCCGTGACTTGCCTGGGTTTGCAAAACCTCACTAACTGTACTGTCTGGAGACAATACACATCTCTGTAACCTGTGATCAGTGCTCCTTCCACTCACATTATCAGCCACTTCAGGTCTTGAACAGCAGGTTAGGTGTAAGGATTCGCATTCTAATCAGTAATCTCTAAACTGTCTGTGCTTTATATGCTCTGTCTGAGGCCAGAGCTCTCCATTCACCTGACGAAGGGGCTAACCCCGAAAGCTTGTGAGTTTATTATCAAATAAATAGGTTGGACTAAAACCTGGTGTTGTCAGACTTTTTACTGTGTTTACGCCAGTCCAACACTGGCATACCCACATCATCACTCATTTCCTTCAGGGAAGGAAATCCGCTGTCCTTTTTCAATCTGACCTACGTGACTCCAGACCCACAGTAATGTGGTTAATTCTTAACAGTCCTCTGAAATGGCCTCGCAAGTCACTCAGTTCGAGGGAAACTGGAATCAGGCAATAACCACTGACCCAGTCAGTGATGCTCATATTGAATTTAAAACAATCTGTATCTTATTCTATTTACTCGCTTTGCTCCTGTGACCTTTTATACCCTTTCCTGACAAAAATCTGTTGGCAAATATTGGCCCCTCCAGCCTCAAAAGCTTTCGGCACGAGTGAGATCCAGATTACCGCCACCCTTCACATCCTGACATCACTCCTAAACAGATCAGTTCTACTTTTAAAGTCTTTACCCTGGACCACAGCCTCACCTTTTGGTGTTAAGGAAATTGATGGGATTAAAGGTCGATAAGTCCCCAGGGCCTGATAATTTACAGCCCAGAGTACTGAAGGAAGTGGCCTTAGAAATAGAATCTGCGTAGGTGGCCATCTTCCAAGATTCTAGAGACTCTGGAACAGTTCCTGCAGATTGGAGGGTAGCTAATGTAACTCCACTATTTAAAAAGGGAGGTAGAGAAAAAACAGGGAATTATAGACCAATCAGCCTGGCATCGGTAGCGGGGAAAATCCGAGAGATATGAGCAAAGATTTTGCAGCAGAACATTTGCAAAACAGTGGCAGGGTGGATTTACAAAAGAGAAACCATGCTTGAAAAATTTATTGGAATTTTTCAACAACGTAACTAGGGAAGTTGATGAGGATGAGCCAGTGGATGTGGTTTATTTGGACTTTCAGAAGACTTTAGGCAAAACTCTATTGAAGAGATTAGCGTGCAAGATTAAAGCACATGGGGGCAGTGTGTTGAGATGGATAGAAAATAGTTGGCAGACAGAAAATAAAGCATAGGAATAAATGGGTAATTTTCCGAATTGCAGGCAGTGATGGTGCGTTTCACAGTGATCAGTGCTGGGATCCCAGCTACTCACAATATATATAAATGAATTCGATAAGGAAACTAAATGTAATATCTCCAAATTTGCAGATGGCGCAAAGTTGGGTGGGATGGTGAGCTGTGAGGAGGATACAGAGATGCTTCAGTGTGATTTGGGGAGGCTGAGTGAGTGGGCAAAGGCATGGCAGATGCAGTGTAATGTGGATAAATGTGAGGTTATCCACTTTGGTAACACAAACAGGAAGACAGATTATTATCTGAATGGCTATAGTTTGAGAGAGGGCAATGTGCAACAAGACCTGGGCTTCTCATACAACAACCCCTTTCAAACCTGGAATCAATCTAGTGAACCTCTTCTGAACCGCCTCCAGTGCCACCATATCCTTCCTCAAAGAAGGTGATCAAAACTGAACACAATTCTCCAACAGTGGTCTCATCAATGCCTTATATAATTGTAACAACACTTCTCTACTTTTATATTCCAGATCCTTTCGAATAAATGGCAAGATTCCACTTGCCTTCCTTATAACATTCTACACCTGCATACCCACTTTCTGAGACTTGTGCACAAGGACACCCAGATCCCTCTGCACAGACACCTTTTCAATCTGTTTCCCATTTAAATAGCAATTTGCCCTTTTATTTTTCTGGCCAAAAATGGATAACCTCACATTTATCCACATCAAACTCCATCTGCTGGATTCTGCCCCATTCCCTGAGCCTGTCAATATCCCTTTGTAAACTTTTTAACTCCGTATCACAGCCTACTTTCCTACCTATTTTCGTGTCATTAACAAATTTTTCTATGTTACACTTTGTCCTTGCTTGTAGATCATTGATATAGATTGTAAATAGTCGTGGCTCGAGAACTGAACCCTGCTGGACCCCAGAAGTTACAGATTCAAAATGTTAATTCTGTTTCTCTCTCCACAGACCTGCTTTATAGCATTCTCCACTTTATTCAGATTTCCAGCATCTGCAGTATTTTGCTTTTATTTTAGACTGCTTGGTTGGTTTTACCAAATTTTGAACGATCTCAGCTGACTGCTTAAACATTTTCACACTCAGATAATAACATTCATAGAATCATTGTGTCCCTGTGGTGCACAAGGAGGCCATTCAGCCCATCGAGTCTGCATTGACCACAATCCCATCAAATCCCTATTCCCGTAACCCCACATATTTATCCTGCTAATCCCCCTGACACTGAGGGCCAATTTAGCATGGCTAACCCACCTAACCTGCACATCTTTGGAGTGTGGGAGGAAACTGGAGCACCTGGAAGAAACCCACGCAGACATGAGGAGAATGTGCAAACCCCGCACAGACAGTGACCCAAGCCGGGAATTGAACTCGGGTCCCTGGCACTGAGGCAGCAGTGCTAACAACTGTGCAACCTGCCACCGCTTATTCCTTCATATTCAGCAATTGCAAGTAGGATAGATAGAGAGAAACTCAAATTCTTTAACTACTTGGAGTAAGAAACTATATCATAACTATTTCATGTACTTGTGGTCTGTATTTTGCATTCTCTCACCAGTGGAAATATTCTCTCCACAAACTACTGTTCACAATCTTACAGGTTTCCTTAAAGCAAAGAGAAAAGACCCCGCAATATCTGTGATCTCCCACCTCTAGCACTATCTTTGTATGATGTGGAGATGCTGGCGTTGGACTGGGGTAAGTAGTGTCACAACACCAGGTTAAACTCCAACAGTTTGGCAGCACGAGCTTTCGGAGCACTGCCCCTTCCTCAGGTGTGACATGAACCCAAGATCAGGATCTTCGGAGTCTTCAACATGTCACCGATGAAGACAAACATCTCGCCAAGGCCATCCCTACACCCCCACTTCTTGCCTTCAAACAACCGCACAACCTCAAACAGACCACTGTCTGCAGCAAACTACCCAGCCTTCAGGAGAACAGTGACCACAATACCACACAACCCTGCCACGGTAACCTCTGCAAGGTATGCCGGATCACTGACATGGATCCCATCATCTCATGTGAGAACACCATCCACCAGGTACACAGTATATATACTTGCAACTCAGTCAACATTGTCTAGCTGATACACTGCAGGAAAGGATGTCCTGAGCATGGTACATTGGGGAGGCAATGCAGACGCTACGACAACGGATGAATGAACACCACTCGACAATCACCAGGCAGGAATGTTCCCTTTCAGTCCGGGAACACTTCAGCAGTCAGGGGCATTCAGCCTCTCATTTTCTGGTAAGCATTCTCCAAGGCAGCCTTCAAGACACACGACAGCGCAGAATTGCTGAGCAGAGACTGATAGCCAAGTTCTGCACACATGAGGATGGCCTCAACCGGGATCTTGAGTTCATGTCACACTATCTATAACAACCACGACTTGTCTGGGCTTGCAAAATCTTATTAATTGTCCTGTCTGGATACAATACACATCCCTTTAACCTGTGCTTGGCCCTCTCTCCACTCACATTGTCTGTAACTTTAAGACCTGTGATTACCTGTAAAGACTCACATTCTAACCATTATTTTGTAAGTTGAGTTTGTGTCCGTATATGTCCCTGTTTGTGAACACAAGTCCTCACTCACCTGATGAAGGAGCAGCGCTCCGAAAGCTTGTGCTGCCAAATAAACCTGTTGGACTTTAAACTGGTGTTGTGAGACTATCTTTGTATTACAGAACCACAGAACTATTACAGAACAGAAGGAGGCCATTAGGTCCATTGCGTCTACATCAGCTCTCTGAATGGGCAAATCACTCCCGCTTGCTCCCTGTATCCCTTCACGTTCTTCCTTTTCAGATAACAGTCTAATTCCCTCTTGAATTCTTCATTTGAACCTGCCTCCACCTCACTCTCAGGCAGCGTATTCCAAACATTAACCACTCGCTATGTGAATCAGAGAATCCCTACAGTGCAGGAGGTGGCCATTCAGCCCATCAAGTCTTCACCAACCACAATCCACCCAGGCCCTATCCACTTTAAACCATGCATTTACCTTGCTAGTTGCCCTGACATTATGGGGCAATTTAACATGGCCAATCGCCCTAACCTACACACCTTTGGACTGAAGAAGGGTTTTCCTCACGTTGCTTTTGCTTCTTTTGCCAATTACTTTGAACCTGCAACTTCTCATTCCCGATCCTCTCATGAGTGGGAACAGTTTTGCTCTATCTACTTTGTCCTCACGATATTGAAGATTTCTATCCAATCTCCTGTCAGCCTTTTTCTCCCCAATCTTACTCATAACTGAAGATCCTCATCCCTGGAACCATTCTTGTGAATCTTTTCTGAAAATTTACCTTTCCCAATGTCTCCACGTTTCTCATCAGTACATGGTTGAACTGTGCACAGTATTCTAAGTGTGGCCTGACAACTGTCTTTACGAGGTTAACATAATTTCACTGTGTTTGAACCTCAAGGTTCCAAAGTTAGCATTTCAAATTACCCGAAACTGCTCAGTGCAATGCCTCATCACAGGGAATGATCTTCTCAGGGAATGGTGGCAAGCTGACTAGCATCGCTGCCCCACAGCATCAGGGACCCGGGTTCAATTCCTGCCTCGGGTGACCGTCTGTGTGGAGTTTGCATGTTCTCCCTGTGTCTCCTCCGGGTGCTCCGGTTCCCTGCCACAGCCAAAATATGTGTGGGTTAGGTGGATTGGCTATGCTAAATTGCCCCTTAGTGTCCTGGGATGCATAGGTTAGGCGCACTAGTGAGGCAAATATGTGGGATTGCGGGGATAGAGCCTGGGTGGGATTGTCAGACTCGATTGGCCAAATGGCCTCCTTCTGTACTGCTGGGTTTCTATGATCCTATGTGCGGGTTAGGCGGATTGGCCATGCTAAATTGCCCCTTAGTGTTAGGGGGGATTAACAGGGTAAATGCATGGGGTTATGGGGGTGGAACCTGGGTGGGGTTAGGATCAGTGCAGGCTCGATGGGGCGAATGGCCTCCTCCTACACTGCAGGGGTTCTAGGAGACCACTTGAAATGCTTTTGCATTTTTGGTTTGGATTTGGATAGCTCCTGCCGAGAGAACGCATTTTCTGAAAAATGTAATGCCAGGACTGCGGGGATGTTTGTACAGATCGGAAAGATACAGCTGGGTGTTGGATGAGCAGAAAACACACTGGGTTGTTACCTTAGCGCCCAAGTGTAACATTGGTTCTGTGATTGATTGTTCCTGCAGGTCTTTGTGGCCAGGGGTCACATCTCAATCATGACCTTCCTGGTGAGGCCAGGCTAACTCATAAATTGCTTCTCTGTCATGCCCAGGGAGCAGACTGAATTGTAGAATTCTATCCATTGCAAGCCATCTATCTTGTGTGCACCATCCATGCATTTGTTACCTCTAGACTTCGCTATTTTAATGGATTCCAGGGCAGCATCCTTTGTTCTACCCTTAATAAACTCCAGGCCATCCAAAGATCTTCCACCCGTGCCTTAACTTGCACCAAATCTCTATCCACCGTCATCCCAGAGCTCACTGATCTATTCTGGTACCTTGTTGAACAACACCTTGGTTTTAAAATGTTCATCCTCGTTTTCAAACCCCTTCGTGACCGAACCCCTCCCTACCGCTGTAATCTCTTCCATCCCCACAATCCTCCAAGACCTCTGCACTCTTCCAATTCTGATCTCTTTAAGCATCTCTGATGCTAATTGCTCTGTAATTGGTGGCTGAATCTTCAGCTGCCTGGGCGCAAAGTTCTGGAATTCCCTCCATAAACACCTCCACGTCTTTACCTCTCTCTTGCTTTAAGTTGTTCCTTACAACCTAACTGTTTGACCAAACATTTACCCATCTGCCCCAAGATTTCCTTATTCAGCTCAGTGCCCCGTTTTATAAATACATGGGGTTACAAGGATAGGGCCAGGGTAAGATTCTCTGTCGAAGGGTTGGTGCAGACTTGATGGGCCAAATGGCCTCCTCCTGCACTTTGGGGGTGCTATGGTTCTGTGAATGCCCCTGTGAAGTTTCCCAAGATCACTTAGTTAAGCTACAAATGTACAAATTGTTGTCACTGTCTACTCAATCATCTTTTTTTTGCCAGAAACTGCAGTATAATTGGACTCCACTTCATAAAATAGTGTACTTTCCCATAAAAGCCCACCTACTTTCTCAGAAGATTAAGGAAATTTGGCGTGTCAGCTACGACTCTCACCAACTTTTACAGATGCTCCATAGAAAGCATCCTTTCTGGTTGTATCACAGCTTGGTATGGGTTCCTGCTCTGCCCAAGAGCACAAGGAACTACAAAGGGTCATGAATGTAGCCCAATCCATCATGCAAACCAACCTCCCATCCATTCACTCTGTCTACACTTCCCGCTGCCTTGAAAAAGCAGCCAGCTTAATTAAGGACCCCACGCACCCCAGACATTCTCTCTTCCACCTTCTTCCTTCGGGAAAAAGATACAAAAGTCTGAGGTCACGTACCAACCGACTCAAGAACAGTTTCTTTCCTGATGCTGTCAGACTTTCGAATGGACCTAAGCTAAGCTGATCTTTCTCTACATCCTAGCTATGACTGTAACATTACATTCTGCACTCTCTCTTTTCCTTGTCCCCTATGTACTCTTTGAACAGTATGCTTTTGTCTGTATAGCGTGCAAGAAACAATACTTTTCACTGTGTCCCAATACATGTGACAACAATAAATCAAATCAAGTGTCAGGCGACTCTTAGACATTGCAGGATGTGACGTTGCAATGTCTGGCCTGAGAGGTGGAGGTGCCAACGTTGGACTGGGGTGGGCACAGTAAGAAGTCTCGCAACACCAGGTTGAAGTCCAACAGGTTTATTTGGAATCAGGAGCTTTTGGAGCACTGCTCCTTCGTCAGGTGAGTGAAGTGACTCAGAAGTGACTCGCCTGATGAAGGAGTGACATTCCGAAATTGCGTGATGCCAAGTAAACCTGTTGGACTTTAACCTGACGTTGTGAGACTTCTTACCGTGCTGGCCCGAGAGGTACAGGATTCTCCTTGAGGTTGCCAGCCACGCAGGAGTTAACGACACAGACTCTCTATTTGTTTGTGGGCTTTTCATTTGATTCGAAGCAATGTTCCTACTCCTGATGGGTGACAAACCATATTATGCTTTTGATGCATGGTGCTGTTCACAAAGGGATCTTAATGCCTTGTTACATCGACAAAAGGGTGTTAACAATTTCTAATCTATGTTGATTGCCAGGATTTACGATAGTTACCATATATTATAATCCATCATTACTAGGATTTACCATAGGGAGCATGTTTTAAAATTCATCACCGCCAGGATTTATGACAGTCATTATACGCAGCATTCAAATTACATTTTCCAGTTTATGAAATATGTGAAAGCAAATGTTTTGCTGGAAAGGTACAGGGGTTGGGGGGGGGCATTGTTTCACAAAGAGGAAAAAAATTTGCTTTCTTTGTAGAAAAGCACAGTTAAAATGATGTAAATAGTGCCGGTCCACAAAAGACCATAAGACATAGGAGCAGAATTAGGCCACTCGGCCCATCGAGTCTGCTCTGCCATTCAATCATGGCTGATATTTTTCTCATCCCCATTCTCCTGCCTTTTCCCCATCATCCTTGATCCCCTTATTAATCAAGAACCTACCTATCTCTGTCTTAAAGACACTCAATGACCCGGCCTCCACAGCCTTCTGTGGCAAAGAGTTCCACAGATTCACCACTCTCTGGCTGAAGAAATTCCTCCTCATCTCGTCCCTTTAGCCTGAGGTTGTGACCTCTGGTTCTAGTTTGTCCTACTAATGGAAACATCCTCTCCAAGTCCGCTCTATCCAGTTTTCGCAGTATCCTGTAAGTTTCAATAAGATCCCCCCTCATCCTTCTAAACTCCAATATGAAAGTAATGTTGTAGAGGTGCCGGCTTTGGACTGAGGTGGGCACAGTAAGAAGTCTCACAACACCGGGTTAAAGTCCAACAGGTTTATTTGGAATCACGAGCTTTCGCAGCACTGCCCCTTCACCGGGTGAGCGAAGTGACCCAAAAGTGATTCGTTTGATGAAGGAGTGATTCTCTGGAAAGTGCGTGGTACCAAATAAACCTGTTGGACTTTAACCTGGTATCGTGAGACTTTTTAATATGAAATTAAAACACACTGCTGGAAATCTGAAATTAAGAAACAGAAGATGACCATAAGATATAGGAGAAGGATGAGGCCATTCGTTCCATGAGGTAATAAGCCGTGGATAACGAAGGAGGTGAAGGAAAGTGTTAAATTAAAAGCGGAGGAATTTAGAGTAGCTAAGAGCAGTGGGTGAGAAGAGGATTGGGAGAGGTTTAAATGTCAACAAAGATTGACAAAGAAGTTGATAAAGGAGGGTAGGAGAAACTATGAAGCTGGGCTAGCGCTTAATATAAAAAAGGATAGCAAGAGTTTTTATAAATATATAAAAAGGAAGAGGCTGGCTAGGGTGAACGTTGGTCCTTTAGAGGATGAGAAAGGTGACCTAGTGGTAGGGGTATTGAATAACTTTTTTGTTTCTGTCTTCACGGAGGAGGACGTGAATAATTTGCCGGGTGTTAGCGATGGAAAGGTGGTAGGACTGGAGGGTCTTAATGACATTACTGTTACTAGAGAGGCGGTGCTCGACAGACTGGAGGGGCTGATTGTGGACAAGTCCCCAGGACCGGATGGAATGCATCCGAGGGTTCTGAAAGAAATGGCGGAGGTTATAGTGGATGCATTGGTGGTTATTTTCCAGACATCGCTGGATTCCGGGGAAGTGCCGGAAGATTGGAAAACGGCTAATGTTACGCCGTTGTTTAAGAAGGGTGCCAGGCAAAAGGCAGGGAATTATAGGCCGGTTAGTTTAACGTCTGTGGTAGGTAAAATGTTAGAATCCGTCATTAAGGAGGAAATTGCGAGGCATCTTGAAGGGAATTGCTTGATAGAGCAGATGCAGCACGGTTTCATTAAAGGGAAGTCGTGTCTGACAAATTTACTGGAGTTCTATGAGGATGTGTCTAGGGCGGTGGATAGAGGAGAGCCGGTGGATGTGGTCTTTCTGGATTTTCAGAAGGCGTTTGACAAAGTACCTCACAAGAGGTTATTGCAGAAGGTCAGGGAACTTGGAGTTGGGGGTAGGGTGTTAGCGTGGATAGAGGATTGGTTGTCAAATAGGAGGCAGAGAGTGGGGGTCAACGGGTGCTATTCGGATTGGCGGATGGTGACTGGTGGAGTGCCCCAGAGGTCGGTGCTGGGGCCTCAGCTTTTTACCATTTATATAGATGATCTGGAGGAGGGAACCGAGTGTAGGGTGTCGAAATTTGCGGATGACACCAAGATTGGGGGAACGGCAAATTGTGCGGAGGGTATGGAGAGTCTGCAGAAGGATCTAGATAGGCTGGGCGAATGGGCCAGGAAATGGCAAATGGAATTTAATGTTGGCAAGTGTGAGGTGGTCCACTTTGGTAGGAAGAATGGTAGGAAGGACTATTACTTACGTGGCGAAAAACTACAGCAGGCGACGGTGCAGAGGGACCTCGGGGTCCTTGTGCATGAGTCGCAAAAACCCAGCTTGCAGGTGCAGCAGGTGGTCAGGAAGGCGAATGGGATGCTGGCCTTCATAGCGAGGGGGATTGAATATAAAAGTAGGGAGGTCTTGCTGCAGCTGTATAGGGCATTGGTGAGGCCGCAGCTGGAGTACTGTGTGCAGTTTTGGGCGCCGCACCTGCGCAAAGATATTTTGGCCTTGGAGGGAGTGCAGAGGAGGTTTACTAGGCTGATACCGGAGTTGAGGGGGTTGAGCTATGAGGAGAGGCTGAATGAACTAGGCTTGTGCTCGTTGGAGTTTAGAAGAATGAGGGGAGATCTCATTGAGACGTATAAGATGATGAATGGGATGGATAGGATAGAGGTGGAGAGACTCTTCCCGCTCAAAAAAGACAGTAGGACTAGGGGGCACAGCCTCAAGATAAAAGGGGGGGCGTTTTAGAACGGAGTTGAGGAGGAACTTCTTCACTCAAAGGGTGGTGAATCTCTGGAATTCTCTACCCGTTGAAGTGGTGGAGGCTGCCTCGCTAAATATTTTCAAGAAGCGGGTTGATGGGTTTTTGATAAGAGAGGGGATTAAGGGTTATGGGGAGAGGGCGGGAAAGTGGAACTGAGCCACGACAGATCAGCCATGATCTTACTGAATGGCGGGGCAGGCTCGAAGGGCCAGATGGCCTACTCCTGCTCCTATTTCTTATGTTCTTATGTTCTTATTGAATCTGCTCCGCCATTCAGTCATAGCTGATAAGTGTCTCAACTCCTTTGCCCTGTAACCTTTGATCCCAATCAAGAATCTATCTGTCTCTGTCTTAAATAGAGTCAATGACCTGGCCTCCACAACATTCTGCGGCAAAGAATTCCATAGAATTCACCACTCTCTGGCTGAAGAAACTCCTCCTCATCTCAGTTCTAAAGGACCGTCTCTTTACTCTGAGGCTCTGCCCTCCAATTCTAGTTTCTCCGACCAACAGAATGACTTTTCTCTGGAATGATGTAACGGTAACAAGGATTCTGGGCTGTCCCACGGCACTTGACTAACTCCCGACCTCATCTCCCCTCCTCTCCTCTACTGACTTCCTACCTCCTCTTCCAATCACCTTGCCGACCTCCGTTGCCTGAATTTTTACGCAGTTCTGAATTTCCAGGAAGCTGCTGTGTGATGATGCCTGTTCCATGTCTGTCTGTTCACTCACCAAAATAAACCTTTTGAATTTCCAGCACAATAGGTATATCAGGCACTTACAGAACAAGCTTTCAACTGACGCATTACGAGAAAGCAGCATCAACACTAAACCATTAGCATCTTAAATACCTCCAATTTCAGATCCTCCACCACACTTTTCTTTCTCTTTTTACAATGCAGTTTTTAAAGATATCCTTGTGTCAAATAATTTTCTGTGCTAAAACTGCGGCTCTAGGCTTTTGTTATTTACAGAATCCTCCAACCCTTTGGAGTATTTGACTTAACGATTGAGGCCTTTTTCCGTCTCACACAATACAAAGTGTCGGGCAATGTAATCACAGCCTACAGTGCAGAAGGAGGCCATTCGGCCCATCGAGCCTGCACTGACAACAATCCCACCCAGATTCTATCCCCATAATCCTGCGTATTTACCCTGCTTAGTCCCCTTGATATTAAGGGTCAATTTAGCATAACTGACTCACACATCTTTGGACTGTGGGAGGGAAACCCACACAGAGAAGGGGAGAATGCGCAGACTTCACACAGACAGTGACCCGAGGCCGGAATTGAACCCGGGTCTCTGGTGTTGTGAGGCAGCAGTGCTAACCACTGTGCCACCATGCCACTCTCATGACCTTAACAAGGCCCATGATGTGGCCTTCTTAGGTTAAGGCAGTAATGGCTTGTCCAATCCGGGAGTCCTACATGTGAAAATAATGTGGAGTGTCAAGGTTACCCGTCACTCTGCGTTCATACTCTGTACGCAGAAGTCGCTGTCTGAGTGTCACTGACTATGGAAATAAATTTAAATCTGATGAAGGGACACTGGCCTTGGAGGAGTTATTTCAGGCAGGATGGAGATGAATAGCTGGACAAGGTGGACCTGTGATAAAAGTGAGGGGGTAGTTGGAATGTAGGGGGGGGCGGGTGAAGGGATAGTGGATAAAGTCAGACCAAGGGAATGAATGGAGTTCTGAATTTGGGAGTGTTATTGTCCATTAAAAATCTGGTCTCCTGTGGCTCTAAACCAGCACTGACTCACGGACGCAACACTTTAGCCACACAGACCTGAATACCCATAGACCAGAGGGTTATAAAGAACAAAGAACAACACAGCACGGGAAACAGGCCCTTCGGCCCAACGAGCCTGCGCCGCCATTGTGAGTCCCCTCTTCCACCCCCATAGCCTTCAGCACAGAATCAGGAACATTCTGTTGCCTTTTTAGCTCTCCAAGGCTTCTCCCAAGATGGCACAATAGTTAGCACTGCTGCCTCACAGCGCCTGGGACCCTGGTTCAATCCTGGCTTGGGTTGCTGTCTGTGTGGAGTTTGCACGTTCCCCCTGTGTCTGCGTGGGTTTCCTCTGATTTCCTCCCACAGTCTGAAGGACGTGCTGGTTAGGTGCATGGGCCAGGCTAAATTCTTCCTCAGTGTACCCGAACAGGCACCGGAGTGTGGCGAGTAGGGGATTTTCACAGTAACTTCATTGTAGTGTTAATGTAAGCCTATTTGTAACACTAATAAATAAACTTTAAAACTTAAAAAATTACCCAGAGCCTGCCTTCTCCTGTGTGGAACCTCCTCCTTCAGCCTCCTCTTCCAGTAGTTTCCCTCCTTGACGGTTCCTCCTGGTGGTTATTTCCCTGATGTCCTCTCCCACTCTCTCTCTCTCTGGGTTCTCCCTCTCTGTATTGGGACCTCTCTCACTACAGCAACAAACCTGGGTCCTGTGATCACTGTTTTTGTGTCAGGTAGCTGCACTCCTGATGGCCTTGAGTCCTTGATGAAAGAAGAAAACTAGAACAGCGTGCATGTTGCCTGTCACCCTACCACACTCCATCCATGCCAGGAATTCCGGGAAATGGAGTCCCCCTCTTATGCCGGAACCAGGTAATATTCCTACTTCTTAAGAAACCACAAAGACCACCCTCCTCACCTCCTTCCCATTTGGAATTTCAAGGTCAGTCCAACATGCAACTGTGGTCTCCCAGGTCAGCCAGTTAATCACCTTGTGAATGAAAGGGGTCACCAATATTTGCCTCAGGATCCAAGGCAATCCCCCCAGCAATGCTGGGAGCTGGCTGTCCCACACGACACTTTGTTCTTGTAAAGCTCAAGGGAAAGCAGGTGGCCAAAGAATTATTTTTATTTATTAGTCACAAGTAGGCTTACGTTAACACTGCGATGAAGTGACTGTGAAAATCCCCTAGTCGCCACACTCCGGCGCTTGTTCGGGTACACCGAGGGAGAATTTAACATGGCCCGTGCACCAGCACGCCTGTGGGAGGAAACCAGAGCACCCGGAGGAAACCCACGCAGACACAAGGAGAATGTGCAGACTCCACACAGACAGTGACCCAAGCCAGGAATCGAACCCAGGTCCCTGGCACTGCGAGGCAGCAGTGCAAACCACTGTGCCACCATGGTGTCCCAATTATAATGTCTTCAGATCAATGGGTCTATTCAAACACAGCATAAATATTCCAAATATTTATTTACAAAGATCTTCAAACATAGCAATACATGAAGGGACAGCTACCTGTAAGTGTGCCTTTCAACTATTAGTGGCAGCTTTCATATATAGGATGTGGGTGTCATTATCTGGGCCAGCATTTATTGACCATCCCTAATTTCCCTTGAACTGAGTGACTTTCTCAACCATTTCAGTGGGCATTTAAGATCAACCACTTTCTGTCTGTAGATCTGGAATTAATGTAGGCCAGACCAGATAAGGAAGGCAGATTTCCTTCCCTAAAGGATCTTCGTGAACCAGTTGGGTTTTTACAACAATCAACAGTGGTTTCATGGTCATCAGTAGACTTTTAACTCCAGATTTTTACTTACCTCAAATTTGAACAGCTGCTGTGGTGGGGTTTGAACCAGGATCTCCAGAGCATCACTCTGTGTCTCTGGATTACTAGTCTAGTGACAATACCACTACATCACTGCTTCCCCATGTTAACAATGGATCATAGAATAGAACCCCAAGAATACAGAGGGAGGCCATTCAGCCCATTGAATTTGCACTGACAACAATCCCATCCAGGCCCTATCCCCTTAACTCCATATATTTACCCTGCTAATCACCCCGACACTAGGGTCAACTTAGCATAGCCAATCAACTTAACCTGCACATCTTTTCGACTGTGGGAGGAAACCCACGCAGATACGGGGAGAATGTGCAAACTCCACACAATGACCTGAAGCCGGAATTGAACCCAGGGGCCCTAGTGCTGTGAAGCAGCAGTGCTAACCACTGTGCCACCGGTACCGTCTCACTGTGTATTCAGGTTTAAAACTGAGGAACCAAAACAGCACGAATGTTAAGTCCGCCACATCTTTTTTAGCTGACAGGCTTCAGTGTCTACAGAGAAACGACCAGGCTCACTGCCTGGTGAGTTACAGGATGAGGGGGGATCTTATAGAGACATATAAGATAATGAAAGGGATGGATAGGGTAGAGGTAGAGAGATTCTTCCTGCTTAGAAAGGATAGCAGGACTAGAGGGCACAGCCTCAAGATAAGGGGGGGGGCAGTTTAGATCAGAGTTGAGGAGGAACTTCTTCACTCAAAGGGTGGTGAATCTCTGGAATTCTCTGTCCATTGAAGTGGTGGAGGCTGCCTCGCTAAATATATTTAAGTCACGGGTAGATAGGTTTCTGATAGACAGGGGAATTAAGGGTTATGGGGAGAAAGCGGGAAAGTGGAACTGATCCACTTCAGATCAGCCATGATCTTATTGAATGGCGGGGCAGGCTCGAGGGGCTCGATGGCCGACTCCTGCTCCTATTTCTTATGTTCTTATGTAGTCGCTTTGACACCACCTTCGCCACTCAAGGAGAGGAGTTAACTGAATCGGTTGTGTGTGCGTTTTAGATCCGGGGATAGAGGAGGGACAGCCAATTTGTCATCGGATATCTATCTGTTAATGTGGACTTGATTTACAATGCGCATGTTTAAATGTTTCTGTTTATCCTCTCGGCCTGGGAGATTTCAGTTGCTATACATTTGAAAAGAAATTGCCCAACATCATCTAACGCGTCTTGCTAATACAGCTGTTTATTATCATTCACTGCGGCAGTATGTTTTACTTTGGGTAAGATCCCCCTGCCAGCTGTGGAAGTGTAAGAATTGCCACTGTTGTTGGGGCGTGTTGCCGGGGCTCAGTCTGCAGGCGTGTTTACATCCACCTGTGCAAGTTTGCTTACAGCTGGTGCAGCAGACCCCGGAGCAGCTTCATTTGCTCTGCCTGAGACAAGGCATCGCCGTTTCGCCAGCAGCACCCCCCTTGTAATTTCAACTCACTCATGAATTTACATCAATGACCTTCACGCCTCGAACGCTCGCTTGTTTTAAGCTCTCTCGTGCTCGCCCAAGCATCAACTGTTTGGCAGCTCTCCGCTGTTAATAGGATTTGTGATGGTTCAGAAAGGAGGAAAGTGCTTCTGGCTCTTCCGTTTTGCTTGGGGAGGGGCCGCCCCTTCCTTCCTGGCCCGGGACCGAGCAATCAACACAACGTTCGCCGCCGCTCACCCAAAGTCCAACATCTCCGCAACGCAATCAGGAGCAGTGACAGCTTCTGTGAGGCATCAGTGCAGGCATTTCACAGGCCTGTGAATTAGAACTGTACACACTTACACCCAAATGAAAGTGGAAGTACAAATCAAGATTGCGTTAATCGGGCATGGCAGTGTTTACATCCACACTCACAATGGGGTCACAGCACACACAACAGCTCAACTGATCTATCCACTGTACTTGCATATCGCACAAGCCTCCACCCATTAAAGGAACAACAGATAGAATTGCAAATATAAGTGTGAGAAGTTAAAGTCTGCTGGTTTGTGTCATAGCCCAATATTTTGGCAATCTGTGCAGGTCAATCTATCAGGTGTCTCCAACAGAAATTACGCAGTCGCATTTTGATTTTGATTTATTATTGTCACATATATTGGTAAACAGTGAAAAGTATTGTTTCTTGCGTGCTATACAGACAAAGCATACATAGAGAAGGAAAGGAGACAGTGCAGAATGTAGTGTTACAGTCACAGCGAGGGTGTAGAGAAAGATCAACTTAGTGCGAGGTAGGTCCATTCAAAAGTCTGACAGCAGCAGGGAAGAAGCTGTTCTTCAATCGGTTGGTATGTGACTTCAGGCTTTTGTATCTTTTTCCCGATGGAAGAAGGTGGAAGAGAGAATGTCCCGGGTGCGTGGGGTCCTTAATTATGCTGGTTGCTTTTCCAAGGCAGCGGGAAGTGTAGACAGAGTCAATGGGTGGAAGGTTGGTTTGCGTGATGGATTGGGCTACATTCATGACCCTTTGTAATTTATTGCGGTCCTGGATAGAGCAGGAGCCCATACCAAGCTGTGATACAACCAGAAAGAATGCATTCTATAGTGCATCTGTAAAAGTTGTTGAGATTTGTAACTGACGTGCCAAATTTCCTTAGTCTTCCGAGAAAGTTGGTGGGATTTCTTAACTATAGTCACAGAGTCATAGTCATAGAGGTTTACAGCATGGAAACAGGCCCTTCGGCCCAACTTGTCTGTGCTGTCCTTTTTTTTCAAAGCCCCTAAACTAATCCCAATTGCCCGCATTTGGCCCATATCCCTCTGTACCCATTGTACCCAGGTAACTATCTAAATGCTTTTTAAAAGTTAAAATTGTATCCGCCTCTACTACTACAGCTTGTTCCAGACACTCACCACTCTCTGTGTGAAAAAACTGCCCCTCTGGACCCTTTTGTATCTCTCCCCTCTCACCTTAAACCTACGCCCTCTAGTTTTAGACTCCCCTACCTTTGGGAAAAGATATTGACTATCTAGCTTGTCTATGCCCCTCATTATTTTATAGACCTCTATAAGGTCACCCCTCAGCCTCCTACGCTCCAGGGAAAAAAGTCCCAGTCTATTCAGCCTCCCCCTATAACTCAATCCATCAAGTCCCGGTAGCATCCTAGTAAACCTTTTCTGCACTCTTTCTAGTTTAATAATATCCTTTCTATAATAGGGCGACCAGAACTACACACAGTATTTCAAGTGTGGCCTTACCAGTGTCTTGTACAACTTCAACAAGATGTCCCAAGTCCTGTATTCAATGTTCTGACCAATGAAACCAAGCGTGCCGGCATGGAAGCGAGACAGTTGGTGATCTGGACGTCTAAAAGCTTGAAGCTCTCGACCCTCACTACTTCATCCCCATTGATGCAGATGAATTCTTTGGATGTTTCCAACAGAAATTGCATATTCTCCACCGTGCTTCCTGAAGCCGATGACAATCTCCTTTGTTTTGTTGACGTTGACGGAGAGACTATTGTCGCTGCACCAGTCTGTGTCCTTTGTGTTATTTCCAGCCCTTCCTGCAGCGCAAGGTAACATTTGCTCTGTGAAGAGGTCCTCCAGGCCTACCCCGCAGTATTTGGGGCCTGCGATGTCTCTAAGTGGCAGAGCTGGAGCAGCTCCGAGACACACTCAAGCTGCAAAGATGCTCATTCACCAGTTTGGGGGAAACACAACTTGTTTGTTTCCAGGTTAAAACTATTCCGTGGCTTACAGCCGCCTGGCTACAATCAGCTCTCGGTGCAGACTCGATGGGCTGAATGGCCTCTTTCTGTACTGTAGGGTTTCTATGATTCTTTCTATGACTCTGAGTGCTCACCAGTGTGACCCCCCACTCTACTCCCTGATTGGTTCCCTGGGTCATGTGACACTTACACTGTTGGTTGACCCTTAAAGGGACAATCACCATACCTGCCCAGGTTTCATTTCTCCAATTAGATTGTTCAACAGTTGCCTCCCTCACACCCCTTTCCCAACATCGTTCCCCCTCTCCCATCCTGTCCCATGAATCTAAAGCATGCCTGGTCAGTTTGTCTGGTACTGACCAGAGAATATGTTGCCAGTTAGCAACACTGGGAGGACCTTGGATGCGAGTCTATCATTTCCAACCTAATTATAACTTATATGGTGACAGTTGGCACGGTTTGGGAGTTTGAGTTGTTTTTATTTGAGATTCTGTGGTGAACACACTGTCATTCAACTATGAACTTTGAACATTCCTTGATTAAAACCTTCCCAGAACTTCCCTAACAAGTCAGGCAGGTTGGTCAATCAGCACTAGGCCTCTTGAGACTTCCTCAGGAATCCAATTACCAAGCCAGCCCCAGAGGATGGAGAAATGATTAAAATGTACATGTTCTCTAATCATCGGGCCACAACTGATTCTTCCATCTCCCCCTCTCCCGTTTTTCCTCTAACTCACCTTGTAATCAGCTAACCCTTTACTGGTGTTCTGATTAACAATCAAGGTCATATGTATTTTTGGAAGTTTCATCAAAGCACCCTCTTCCATCGCCCACCCCACGCCAGCACACCCCTGCCATTGGTCACTGAACAAATCCATGACACAAACATAGAAACATATGGATGAGTTAGGGGCAGGAGTAGGCCATTTGGCCACTGAAACATGCTCCAGCATTCATTAAGATCTGACTGTAACCTTCCGCTTACCCCCAATAACCTTTCACCTTCTCATTAATCGAGAATCTATCTAAATCTGCCTTAAAAATATTCAGAGACTCTCTTCTTCCACTGCCTTTTGAGGAAGAGAGCTCGAAAGACTCCACCGTCTGAGAGAAAATAAATACTCTCATGTGGAAATTAAGTTGTAACTCCAGCTATGGCCAAATATTTAATTTAATTTGTTCTACAAGATTAAGGATGCTCTCTTCAAATAATGCAATAAATATATTAAAACCATAATTAAAAGCAGTTAAAAACTGCTTTTAAAAACTGAAATGGAAAAATTAAGTTACAACAATTGTGGAAATTAAGTTGTGACAAACAGCTCTGTTAGGTAATGGAAAATGATTATTAGCCAACAAGGTCCTCAGTGAGGCCAGCACTTACGTACTCATGAGACTAACCTAACCTTGTGTCAATTTCATAAACACTGCATTCCAAATGAGGATATAGGGTGAAAGCAAAGACAAGTTACCATGACAAATACCAAATAACAAGATATATTGACATATTACACTAATGAAAGAGACGGTTTTCTATTGGATAAGAAAGGGCAAAAAGCTATGCTATGATTGGTGGACTGTGTATGCAAATAAAAGATTAGACGTTTGCTCATTTCTCATTTGCTATAATTATCTATAACTGCTAATTATCTGTATGGATTGACAGAACACCATAGTGAAATTCACTGTTCATCATGTCTGTTCTCCTTGCTAGAAGGTAATAAAAAACTTAAAAGATTTGAATACTCACCATGCATTATTTGGGTTAATCCTCAAAACTCATCTGTTTTAAATAGATGACGCCTTACTTTTAAACAGTGATTCCCAAGTTCCAGATTCTTCCAGAAAAGGAAACATCCTCTTCACATCCACCCTGTCAACAACCCTCAGAATCTCATATGTTTCAATCAAATCACCTCTTACTTTTCTAAACTTAGTGGATATAAGCCTAGTCTTTCCAACTTTTCCTTATAATTGTTTTAAATGGGCAGTCCACTCATTCCTGGTATTAGTCTAGTAAACACTCTCTGAATTATTTACAATGCTTACAACTTTCTTGAAATAGGGTGACCAGTACAATACACAATAATCCATAAGACCATAAGACATAGGAGCAGGATTAGGCCACTTGGCCCATTGAGTCTGCTCTGCTATTTAATCATGGTTGATATTTTTCTCATCCCCATTCTCCTGCCTTTTTCCCATAATCCCTGATCCCCTTATTAATCAAGAACCTATCTATCTCTGTCTTAAAGACACTCAATGACCTGGCCCTCCACAGCCTTTTGCAGCAAAGAGTTCCACAGATTCACCACTCTCTGGCTGAAGAAATTTCTCCTCATCTCTGTTTTAAAGGAACGTTCCTTTAGCCTGAGGTTGTGCCCTCAGGTTTTGGTTTTTCCTACCAGTTTAAACAGCGATTCCCAAGTTCTAGATTCTCCCAGAAGAGGAAACATCCTCTCCACATCCACTCTATCCCAGGCTTCGCAGTATCCTGTTAGTTTCAATAAGATAGATATGGTCTCACTAGTGTCCTGTATAACTGAAGCACAGCCTCTCTACTTTTATTTTCAATTCCTTTGTAACAAACAATAACATTCAATTTTCAACTTTCCTAATTACTTGCTGAACTTGTAAACTCACATTTTGGACAATTTGCATTTGCCAACTTTATATTTCATTTGTCCATTTGCCCCACTCACTTAACCCATGTCTCTTTGCAGCTTCCTTATCTCCTCTTCACAACTTACCTTCCTAACTCTCTTTTTGTCATCAGCAAATTTAGTAACCATACCTTCTGTCACATTATCCAAGTCTGAGGTCCCAGTTATACACCACTCATTACATCCCACCAACCATTAACCCTTATACTCTGTTTCCTGTTAACTGGTCAATTTTCTATCCAAGCCATTATTTATTATTGTCACATACATTGGTATACAGTGAAAAGTATTATCTCTTGCATACTATACGGACAAAGCATACCATTCATAGAGAAGGAAAGGAGAGAGTGCAGAATGTAGTGTTACAGTCATAGCTAGGGTGTAGAGAGCATTCAGAAAAATTCATGGCAATCAGACTGAGTCAAAATGATTTTGTGAAAGGGAAATCATGTTTAACCAATTTACTGAAGTTCTTTGAAGGAGTTACACGTGCTGTAGATAAAGGGGAACCAGTGGATATACTGTGCTTAGGTTTCCAGTAGACATTTAACAAAATGCCACATCGAATGTTATTGTGGAAATAGCTGACTATTACATCACTCTGTAATTAGTTCCATGTTTTACAGGGTCAACTGATCCTTACATCTTATTCCCATTGGTCATATTACATCCAATACAAAGTTGTCACTGGTTACATTCTAACACTTCCAGCTTTCTATGTCCCTTAGCTTTAGAATAATTGAGTTATATTTTGCCATTTTCCAATCCAATGGCACCTTCTCCAAATCTAGAGAATTTTGGAAAATTAAAGCAAATAAGAACATAAGAACATAAGAAATAGGAGCAGGAGTAGGCCATCTGGCCCTTCGAGCCTGCCCCGCCATTCAATAAGATCATGGCTGATCTGTTGTGGCTCAGCTCCACATTCCCGCCCTCTCCCCATAACCCTTAATCCCCTCTCTTATCAAAAACCCATCAACCCGCATCTTAAAAACATTTAGCGAGGTAGCCTCCACCACTTCAACGGGCAGAGAATTCCAGAGATTCACCACCCTTTGAGTGAAGAAGTTCCTCCTCAACTCCGTTCTAAACCGCCCCCCCCCCCTTTATTTTGAGGCTGTGCCCCCTAGTCCTACTGTCTTTTTTGAGCGGGAAGAGTCTCTCCACCTCTATCCTATCCATCCCATTCATCATCTTATACGTCTCAATGAGATCTCCCCTCATTCTTCTAAACTCTAACGAGTACAAGCCTAGTTTATTCAGCCTCTCCTTATAGCTCAACCCCCTCAACTCCGGTATCAGCCTAGTAAACCTCCTCTGCACTCCCAAGGCCAAAATATCCTTGCGTAAGTACAGCGCCCAAAACTGCACACAGTACTCCAGCTGCGGCCTCACCAATGCACCGACTGACCCATTAGCTAGTTCTTTCAGGATCACAGGATGAAGTCCTTCAGGATCCAAGGATCTGCCAGCCCACAGCTCCGACAATTTATTCCACACCACTTCCTTGGTGACTGTGATTTTCCCGAGCTCCTCCCTCCTCTTCAATTCCTGATTCATGTCAAAAACCTTTGACCTCGTCTGCAGATGGAATACTTCAGTGCCGCTGCAGTGAATGGAGTTTTGGCTGAGTGCCAAATTCTCCAATCTCACAGGCAATGGGGGCTGGCAATGGATGAAATTGGAAAATCCTGCCCTTATTTTCTGGGCGGCACGGTGGCACAGTGGTTAGCACTGCTGCCTCACAGTGCCAGGGACCCCGGCTCAATTCCCAGCTCGGGTCACTGTCTGTGTGGAGTCTGCACATTTTCCTCGTGTCTGCATGGGTTTCCTCCGGGTGCTCCGGTTTCCTCCCACAGTCCAAAAATGTGCGAGTTAGATGGATTGAGCTTATACTCATTGGAGTTTAGAAGGATGAGAGGGAATCAGATCAAGGTATATAAAGTTCTAAAAGGAATTGATAGAGTAAATATAGACCAAATGTTTCCCCTTGTGGGGAAGTGTGGAGCAGGGGGTCACAGGTACAGGTTGAGAGGCGTTAGATTGAGATGAGGAGGAACTACTTCTCGCAGAGGGTGGTGAATTTGTGGAACTTGCTGCCCCCATAGCGTGGCAAAGTCAGAATCATTGACTAGTTTCAAGAAGGAGACAGATATATTTCTGATTAAAAAAGAGTAAAAGGGACATGGGGAACAGGTGAGGAGGTGGATTTGAGACCAGGGAGAGATCAGCCATGATCTGATTGAATGGCGGAGCAGGCTCAAAGGGCTGAATTTTCCGACTCCTGCTCCTAATTGCTATGTTCTTTTGTCTCTGGGTCTCTCCTCGATACGTGGCAGCATTGACATCAGTGGCTGGGTGGAACTTGCTACCAATTGTTCAGAACGGCGACAACTTCTCCAGCAAGCTGCATCGTGCTCTGAGTCCCAACGTCTTAATGATGGGGCAGAGAGGTGGCGGAGAAGGAAAGAAAAGGAAGCAAATCCTGCGGTCGGGATCCCCTCCCTCTCATGGGACGTCCTGCCCCTCCACGTGGGTCAAGAATCGTCCTGTTCAGTCACATGAAGGTCCAGGTCAGGAACTCACGACCTTGAATAAACATAACCGTCAAATCGAAGAATGAACAGCAAAAAACAGCTCATGTTCTGTCATATCTGCTAAAAGCAAATTCTGCACTCTGCTCTTCAGGGCGGCACAGTGGCACAGTGGTTAGCACTGCTGCTGCACAGTGCCAGGGAGCCGGGTTCAATCCCCAGCTTGGGTCACTGTCTGTGTGGAGTCTGCACATTCTCCCCGTGTCTGCATGGGTTTCATCCGAGTGCTCTGCTTTCCCCCCACAGTCTGAAAGACGTGCTGGTTAGGGTGCATTGGCCCAAATAGGCGCCAGAGTGTGGCGACTAGGGGAATTTCACAGTCATTTCATTGCAGTGTTAATGTAAGCCGTACTTGTGACTAATAAATAAACTTAACTTTGTGACTGCGGCGAACAGTGTGGTTCTGCTCTGAAACAGTCTTTAAAAGTTTCACGTGAATCAAATGTCTCCAAAGTAAATATTCACGATTGTCAGGAATTCTTTCCGTCAAAATAAAAACAGCAGCCGTCTTGAGGAAGGTTAAGGGGAAACCATCCGCTGATATAAATTCAACATTCAAATAATCTAAACTCAGTGTAAACTCAGCCTCTGAAGCTTGAACTCAATGAACTTTTAAACACCAAAACAAATTCACTAAGAGTTCAAACCAAGTTATTAAGTTCACTTTGAGCTCATGAGGATTCAGTGAGCTGTGCTTCTTCTCTGATGGAAGACACGCACAATTAAAGGAAGGCAATCATTTTAAAACATGGACAAATTGCAAGAAGCAGAGTGATACATTCACTTACTCAATAAGTGATTGGGATTGTTGTCAGTGCAGGCTCGATGGGCTGAATGGCCTTCTTCTGTAATGCCAGGATTCTACGATTCTACTCCTTTCTCAAACTAAATGCTATCCTGTACCCAGTTTCTCTGCTATTTCCTGAAACCAATGGTCGGGGTTCAATGGCCATTCACGCCCCACTGCTGCTGCCAGCGAGAACGGAGAATTTGGCGCTCAGCCAAATCTTCATTCACAGCAGTGGGACTGGAGAATCCCAGCTGCGGGCGAAGTCAGAGAATTTTTATTCATTTGTGGGACATGGGCGTTGCTGGCTGGGCCAGCATTTATTGCCCACCCCTAGTTGCCCGAGGACAGATGAGAGTCACCCACATTGCTGTGGCTCTGGAGTGACAGGTAGGCCAGACCGGGTAAGGATGGCAGATTTCCGTCCGTAAATGACATTAGTGAATTCCGGCCACTGTTCACAATTGAATCTTCTGGGAAATTGTCAGCATTTATAGAAGGAAGAAAATATATTTAAAAACATCATCTTGGGATGTCCCAAAGCACCTGACCGCACATTGCGACACTTTTGGAGGTATAGTCACAACTGCAGAAATCGCAGCTGATAAATTTCACATAGCAAGATCGCACATAAACCTCAATGCGCAAGTCAGTACGTACTGAGATATGCGATTGAATGTGTTTGACTCAATGTGATTAAGTGGGCATGTGAGCTTGTGTGGATCGGTGAGTGCTGGAATTGGCAATGATGTGGAGATGCCAGCGCTGGACTGGGGTAGTCACAGTAAGAGTTCTCACAACACCGGGTTGGACTTTAACCTGGTGTTCTGGAATTAGCAAAGGAGTGAGTGAGAGAGTGAGTCTGGGTGAGGGTGAGAGTCAGCACTCACAGAAGCTCCCATCATTAAAACTGGTCACGTGGAAGCAGCAGTCACTCATTGTAAACAGGGACAGGAATTCTGAACACTTCCCACACGGCATTGCTACTTTCAAAACTCCATTCTGAGCTGAGACCTTCAATCAGATCAAAGCCCCCTGACTTGTCTTACCCCAATACCACACTGGAGTGTCAGACCCAGCAAACCAATGGCTTCCTGTGCTGATGAATACTTACCCAGTTTCTAAACCTCTAACACGATACCTGAGGTGAATAGCGAAATGCAAGAACAGAGTCTTCCTTTGCAATATCAATTTACGCTAAGTTGTGACACGTGGGCTGGAATTTTACCTCCTCCTCTGCCCCCAGGATCGGGCTGGATGAGACTCGCAGAACAGCAATCTCCATTGTCGTCGGATGGGATTTTACAAGTTCAGGTGGTCAAGGTTGCAAAATACCAGCAACGTAGTCCAGAACAAAATAGGGTCAGTAAGCACACTGATCCCTGCATCCCCTCCCTCGTCCTCCTTCCTCACTCCCCCAACTCCTTTACCCCACTCCCTCTCCCCCACACCCTCTTCCCTTCTTCACCCCCACTCCTCCATTCCCTGTCCCCCAATTCCCCCCTCCCTCTTCCCCACTGCCCCCTACTCCCTTACCCCACTCCCTCTCCCTTTCCCCAACTTCCAGTCCCCCACTCCCACTTCCACACTCTCCCTGCCCCAGTCCCATTCCCCCACTCTCCCTCCCCCACTCTCTCTCCCCATCCCTTCAATCCCTATTCCCACACTCACCCACTCTGCTCTGTGCTAGCCACGCCCTCACTCTCTCTCTCCCCACTCCCCCATTCCCTCTCCCTCAATCCCCCCTCTCCCTCTCACCCACTCCCTCTCACTCATTCCCTCTCTCCCTCTCTCCCATCCCTCAGCCTCACTTCCTAGTTCCCTCTCCCCCATCTCTCTCCCTCATTCCCTCTCTCCCTCTCCCCCATCCCTCTCCCTCACTTCTTCTTTCCCTCTCCCCCACTCCTTCTCCCCCCACTCCTCCGATCCCTATTCCCACACTCACCCATTCCCTCACCCCGTTACCAGCTACCCTCTCCCCTACTCCTCTTCCTGGACCCTCGCTCCCCTCAGATGTTTTGCCAACCTCACAAAGCTCTGTGTCTGGACCGTTCCAGCTCTGGAACACTGCAGTGAGATTGGATGAGTTGAGCGCAGGGTTGAATTTGAACCTCATCACAAAGTGACTTTCAGTTTGTAGACGATGACATTGAGGACAGGGCTCCTGAAACAATGACCATGAAAGCTGCTGATTGTAGGAAACACCGATATTTATTAATGCCCTGCCAGGAAGGGCAATGTGAACTGTGCAAACCTGATTTCTTTCAGGCCTTTGGACTCCCTCCTAATTGGACTTTACGGCTGACTCAATAAAGAAAGACCCTGCCTTTCCATAACATTTTTCCTGCTCAGAGGATGAGCTAAAGTGTTTTACATCCAGTGAAACATTCTGAAGTGTAGTTCTTGTTCTAATACACAGGAGAACAATTTGTACAAAGCAAGATCCCACAAACAGCAAAGTAAGAATGACTAGGTAATCTGATTGGTGATTATGATCCAACAGGTTTATTTGGAATCACGAGCTTTCGGAGCACTGCTCCTTCATCAGGTGAGTGACCTAATGAAGGAGCATTGCATTAAAAGCTCGTAATTCCAAATAAACCTGTTGGACTTTAACCTGTTGTTGTGAGACTTCTTACTGAGCCCACCCCAGTCCAACGCCGGCACCTCCACATCCTGATTTTGACTGAGCAATAAATATTGGCCGAGGTACCATTCTAATCTTAAGAACATAAGAACATAAGAACATAAGAAATAGGAGCAGGAGTAGGCCATCCAGCCCTTCGAGCCTGCCCCGCCATTCAATAAGATCATGGCTGATCTGTCACTGCTCAGTTTCACTTTCCCGCCCTCTCCCCATAACCCTTAATCCCCTCTCCTATCAAAAACCTATCAAAAAAAACTATCAAAAACTGGTCCCAGCATGGTTCAGACCAACCCCATCCCGCCCGAACAGGTCCCACCTACCCCAATACTGGTGCCAATGCCCCATAAATTCAAACCCATTCCTCCCACACCAATCCCTGAGCCACTCATTCACTTCCTTAATCCTGTCAACCCTACGCCCATCTGCACACGGTTCAGGCAGTAGCCCAGAGATAACCACCTTGTCGGTTCTACTTTTTAATTCCATTCCCAGCTTTTCATACTCCCTCCCCAGATCCTTTGATGTGCCGCTGTGGACTCGAGACAGGGCTTCGGTTTCGTGTATCAGCTAAAAGTTGGTGCCTCTGACAGTGCAGCACTCCATCGGGATTGCCTTCAAATCCCTGGAAAGCGACTCGATCCCACAGCCATCTGACTCAGAGACGATACCGTGGACCCATTCTCCGTGACTGACATGGTCAAATAAGGGAATCAGTGCCTCTCTCCCCTGGAGCTACATTCTACTCGAATTCAAGGACTTAAAACCAGATCTTTATTCCAGCCGGAGACTCCCCCCACCATCCACTCCCCCGCCGCCCCACTACCCTGAAGACCAGACAGTGATATACGGCGCTGAACTTGAGATGCTCCCATTCCATCACTCTATATGTTTCAGGTTGTAAGTACTTGTACTTAATGCCACTTAGCACTTGGCAAGTGCAACACTCTTAAGGCTGTTAATGTGAACCGGCTTCTGCATGAGTGGAGTGTTGGACCGGCGCAAAGGGTAAAACTGACTCTCCAGTTAATTTCTGGTTGTGTCAATTTACAAAAACATAAGTCAGAAGGATTACAGATGGTGCTGAAGTTTCACCTGTCAGCCTCACAGGTTAAAGGACCCGTCCCCGGACTCTTAATTCATATTATAGAAGTGAACTGCCCCAAAGCCAACCGCGGTTAGTAGAGAATTGGGACGTAAACTTTCCAGCCATTCACACCGATGCAGTTTTCCAGACCTGCTGCTGTAAATGGAGATTTGGCTTCGTGCCAAGTTCTCCATCCTTTCTGACAGCGGGGCACGAGTGGCCAGTGAATTCCGGACTGGAGTTCCCAGGTCATCATGGAATCATAGAATCTTAGAGTGCAGAAGGAGGCCATTCAGCCCCTCGAGTCTGCACCAACCACAATCCCACCCAGGCTCTGTCCCCATAACCCCATGCATTTACCCTAACTCATGCCCCTGACAACTAAGGGGCAATTTAGCATGACCAATCCACCTAACCCGCACATCTTTGGAGTGTGGGAGGAAGCCGGAGCATTCGGAGGAAACCCACGCAGACACGAGGAGAACCTGCAGACTCCACACAGACAGTGACCCAAGCTGGGAATCGAACCTAGTTCCTTGGAGCTATGAGGCAGCAGCACTAACCACTGTGCTGCTGTGCCGCCCCCAACATAGCCAGAGGTGAATGGCGTAGATGGATTTAAGGGGACTTGAGGGAGGAAAGGCTTGAAAAAAATGGTGGGGTTGGGTGAAAAGTAGCGCGAGGAGGCTCACGTAGAGCATAAATACTGGCATGGAACAGTGGGGCCGAATGGCCTGCTTCTGCACCATAAATGCAATGCAATATCAGTTTTTCCAGCCACAGACGTCATTGTATAGCACAGTAGAGGGTACTGAAAGCATATAAAGATTAGCGAGAGAGTTCATGGTCAATGAAATCTCACCACAAAGACATGATAAAGCTGGAGAGACAGATAAAGCTTATGTGGAAGGCAACCAGCGCAAAGCTGTTCTCTAACTAATAGGTACTGACAGTTCTCACCTAGCTTGCATATTTGTTTTTGAAATATAATTTATTATTTATCAACTGAGGAAAGAGCTCGAGAAAAGGTCAATGTAAAGTCACTGTTAAGAAAAAAGATCATTCATGCAAAAGGATGACAAGCAAAAATGGTTTATCATTGAACAAGTGACACTTTGCTGATTGTTTCACTGTGTAGTGTTAGAGCACAGACATCTGGAATAATTGTACATTAAAAAGGCAAATGGAACAGTTAATATATGTGTGTCTAATGTGATCCCTTGGACCGGCTTCCGTTGCTTGATGAGGTAGGAGAGGGATCTTTTTTCGAGTATTTTATTTATTCCAGTGATTTTTGATACAATTTGATTTGATTTTGATTTGATTTGATTTATTATTGTTACGTGTATTAACTTACAGTGAAAAGTTTTGTCTCTTACGCGCTAAATGGACAAAACATACCGTTCATAGAAAAGGAAATGAGAGAGTGCAGAATGTAGTGTTGCAGTCGTAGGTGGGGTGGAAAGAAAGGGCAACTTAATGCCAGGCAGGTCCATTCAAAAGCCTGATTGCAGCAGGGGAGGAACTGTTCTTAAGTCGGTTGGTATGTGACCTCAGACTTCTGTATTTTTTTCTCGATGGAAGGAGGTGGAAGAGAGAATGTACGGAGTGTGTGGGGTCCTTGATTATTCTGGCTGCTTTGCTGAGGCAGTGGGAAGTGCAGACAGAGTCAATGGATGGGAGGCTGGTTTGCGTGATGGACTGGGCTACATTCACAACCTTTTGTAGTTCCTTGCGGTCTTGGGCAGAGCAGGAGCCCAGACCAAGCTGTGATACAACCAAAAAGAATGCTTTCTATGGAGCATCTGTAAAAGTTGGTGAGAGCAGTAGCTAACATGCCAAATTTCCTTAGTCTTCTGAGAAAGTAGAGGCGTTGGTGGGATTTCTTAACTATAGTGTCGGCATGGGGGGAACCAGGGCAAGTTGTTGATGATCTGGACACCTAAAAACTTGAAGTTCTCGACCCTTTCTACTTCAATGAGTGCCTTTCTTTTAAAAAAAGTTATTTTTGTTTCTTCCAGGACAATGCATTTTGGGACATGGACATTGTTGATTGGGCCAGCATTCATTGCCCGTCCCGAGCTGCCCTTGAAACTTACTAGGCCATTTCAGAGGGCAGTTGAGGAGTCACATGGGGGCCGGATCAGTGAGGACGGCAGATTTCCTTCTCAAAAAGGAACCGGATTGGTTTTTCTGACAATCAACAATGGTTTCATGGTCAATGAAAGATTCTTTAATTCCAGTTTTTTTTATTGAATTCAAATTTCACCATCTGCCGTGGCGGGATTCAAACCTGGGTTATAGAACCATAGATTTCCTACAGTACAGAAGGAGGCCATTCAGCCCATCGATCACAATCACATGCAGGTGCTATTCCCATAACGCCACAAATTTACTCTGCCAATCCCCCTGACTCTAGGGCCAATCAACCTAACCTGCATATCTTTGGACTGTGGGAGGAAACCAGAGCACTTGGATGAAACCCACACAGACATGGTGAGAACATACAAACTCCATCCAAACAGTGACCCAAGCTGGGAACTGAACCCAGCTCCCTGGCGCTGTGAGGCAGCAATGCTAACCGTTGTGCCACCGTGTTGCACCCAGACCATTAGCTGAGTTTCTGGGTTAGTAGTCTAGTGATAATACCACGAGGCTGCTCTTATTAAGGAGAAGGGGAAGGCTGGGTGTCTGGGACTGGAGGGGCGATTGGCTATTGGCCAGAGTAGCAAGTTGGGATGGAATATAAGAAGTGAGATAGGAAGCAATGTCTCTCCATGTTTTGTGAAAGGTGTTAGTCGCACTGTGTAGTACATTCTGGATGCTGTGTGGCTGTGCACCCATGCAGCTCGGTAGGAATTGGGCAGTCGCCGTGCTCCAGTTTGGGGGCAGCTGGTCTTTACCTGTCCATCACTGACATATGAATCTGACCCTGAAATAGAATTGCAGGGGGTCCATGTCAGAGTCCAATGCTGGGGATCGCAGTGATGTGACCTCTTTTCAGATGCTGGATGTACGTCTATCGGATGTCTGACACACACTGAAAGATCCAGAGCTGGCGTTGTACACAAGAACATTTGTAGAAATATTTCCCTTTAATCTCACCAGTCACAATATAAGAAGAAGATGGGCAGATAGGAAGGCATCACTTCCAGAGATACAGTGGCACAGTGGTTAGCACTGCTGCCTCACATCGCCGGGGACCCGGGTTCGATTCCTGGGTTGGGTCCACTGTCTGTGTGGAGTTTGCACATTCTACTGTGTTTGCGTGGGTTTCCTCCGGGTGCTCTAGTATCCACCTATAGTCCAAAGATGTGCGGGTTAGGTTGATTGGCCACGCTAAATTGCCCCTTGCTGTCAGGGGGCTAGCTAGGGTAAACGTCAGGGGAATAGGTTGTGGGTGGGATTGTGGTCAGTACAGACTTGATGGGCTGAATGGCCTCCTTCTGCACTGTAAGATTCTACGATTCTATAGTCGTAACCCCCATAAGATGGAATTTTGGCTGGAGTTCTCCGTTCTTGCCTACCCTGCTACTGTTGTCAGCGAGAATTTGGCACTTAGCAGCGGGACTGGATAATCCCAGCTGCGGAAGAGTTTGGAGAGTGCTGTCCAACATTTGTGATCAGGTTGCCAACTGGAAGTGCATGTATTCCTGGAGGTTTCATCCCACCTCCAAATATCCCGCTGTCACACATTTACAATAGATTATTCACGGTCTCCATCTTCACGGAGCCTCATCTTCTCCTGGCCAACTGTGAAGTGTTCTCCGAACTGAATTAGAAAAAGAGAGGGTTTTTTGTTTAAACACCTTTCTGATTTTCTCTCATCTTGCTCAGAGATTTAAGCTTCATTTCATGAAGACTCGATGCTAATCCTCAAGAGTTGGCAGCTAGAATTGTAACTGACAAACTTTCTCACCCATCTGATTATTTTCATTCATTTTATGGGATGTGGGCATTGTTGGCTAGGTCAGCGTTTATTATCCATCTCTAATTGCCCTGGAGAAGGTGATGGTGAGCTGCCTTCATTAACAGTGCTGTTAGTGAGGAAATTCCAGGATTTTGACCGAGCAACAGTGAAGGAACGGTGAGATATTTTCAAGTCAGGATGGGTCAATGGGAACAAAGTGGAAAAGGTCAAAAGCTCTAAGTTTCTTGGTGTCCAGATCACCAACAACCTGCCCTGGTCCCTCCATGCGGACGCCATAGTTAAGAAAGCCCACCAACTTTCTCAGGAGACTAAGGAAATTTGGCGTGTCTGCTACAATTCTCACTAAACTTCTACAGATGCACCATAGAAATCATTCTTTCTGGTTGCATCACAGCTTGGTATGGGCTCCTGCTCTGCCCAAGACAGCAAGAAACTACAAAAGGTCATGAATGAAGCCCAATTCATCACTCAAACCAACCTCCCATCCATTGACACGGTCCACACCTCCCGCTGCCTCGGCAAAGCAGCCAGCATAATCAAGGACGTTACGCACCCTGGACATTCTCTCTTCCACCTTCTTCTGTTGGAAAAAAGATTCAAAAGTCTGAGATCACGCACTAACTGACTCAAGAATACCTTCTTCCCTGCTGCCGTCAGACTTTTGAATGGACTTACCTTGCATTAAGTTGATCTTTCTCTACACCCTAGCTATGACTGTAATGCTACATGCTGCGCTCTCTTGTTTCCTTTATGAACAGTATGCTTTGTCTGTATAGCATGCAAGAAATAATATTTTTCACTTTATATGAATATATGCAACAATAGTAAGTCAAAGCAAATCAAAAGTTGACTTTTCTCTGCACCTTGCTATGACTGCAATCCTACATCCTGTAATCTCTCCTTTCTTTCTCTATGAATGGTATGCTTTGTCTGTATAGGGCACAGGAAACAATACTTTTCACTGTATGCTAATACATGTGACAATACGTAATCAAATCAAATCAAATCAAAAGTTGACTTTTCTCTACACCCTAGCTATGACTGCAATTCTGTACCCTCTCCTTTCCTTCTCTATGAACATAAGAACATAAGAACATAAGAAATAGGAGCAGGAGTAGGCCATCTGGCCCTTCGAGCCTGCCCCGCCATTCAATAAGATCATGGCTGATCTGTCGCTACTCAGTTCCGCTTTCCCGCCCTCTCCCCATAACCTTTAATCCCCTCTCTTATCAAAAACCCATCAACCCGCGTCTTAAAAATATTTAGCGAGGTAGCCTCCACCACTTCAACGGGCAGAGAATTCCAGAGATTCACCACCCTTTGAGTGAAGAAGTTCCTCCTCAACTCCGTTCTAAACCGCCCCCCTTTTATCTTGAGGCTGTGCCCCCTAGTCCTACTGTCTTTTTTGAGCGGGAAGAGTCTCTCCACCTCTATCCTATCCATCCCATTCATCATCTTATACGTCTCAATGAGATCTCCCCTCATTCTTCTAAACTCTAACGAGTACAAGCCTAGTTTATTCAGCCTCTCCTCATAGCTCAACCCCCTCAACTCCGGTATCAGCCTAGTAAACCTCCTCTGCACTCCCTCCAAGGCCAAAATATCTTTGCGCAGGTGCGGCGCCCAAAACTGCACACAGTACTCCAGCTGCGGCCTCACCAATGCCCTATACAGCCGCAGCAAGACCTCCCTACTTTTATATTCAATCCCCCTTGCTATGAAGGCCAGCATCCCATTCGCCTTCCTGACCACCTGCTGCACCTGCAAGCTGGGTTTTTGCGACTCATGCACAAGGACCCCGAGGTCCCTCTGCACCGTCGCCTGCTGCAGTTTTTCGCTTTGTCAGTGTAGTGGGCAAGAAACAATACTTTTCACCATATACCAATACATGTGACAATAATAAATCAAATCAAAGAGAAAAGTGAGGGTTTGCTCGCACTTCTTGGGCTGCGCTCGCCCCAAAATCATAAAATTCCATCCAAGGTCAATGGACCTTTGCATGGTCTGGCTCAGCTACCATTCCCATGGCGGGCGGGACGGCAAAACTACCCCCCCTTCGTGCCCTGACATTCTTATCCTAGGTTATGTTCCAAATAAACACAATCATTTCAGCAAAGATCACTTGAAAATTTCCCCCAGGAGCAGGTTTTGATGGGGGAAAAAGTCTCTGAAAGTGGAAGCATTTCAGAGTGTACAAGCGTCAAAACAAAAGGACCGATTTATCAAAAGCAGAATTAATTGTTGGGAATGATGAAACGGGGTCTCAGTAGCACGGCAGAGTCTATCTCTTTAAGGATCCTTAATTTGTTTCATTGAAAATAAACAACCTCTACTGTTTGAAGCCATCATTGATATTCCAGCCATGCTTTGCGAAGGCACTGTATCCGATTACATTCCTACTGTGAGGATAAAAATTCCAGATTGTTTTTTGATGAAGTTCATCAGTGAAATTCATATTGACATTTGTTTTAGTGAATGTTGTGACTCTCAATAACCTTCAGGGCTGAAATGTCATCTTGCCGTTCAGTGAGCTAGTTTGCTCGCTAACAATAGTTACATTTCTTCTCCGTCAAGCTGCCCAAAATTTGTACTTTCAAGCAAAAAGTGAGAACATTTGACTTTGACTCGATTTCCGATTAAACTCCCCACAACAAATGTTGGAAGTACGCAGCAGGTCGGTCAACATTAGACCTGCCGATTCTATCCGGTCACACCCTTGGACATTTTGTCGCACGATCACAGGGTCACTTGGCCGAATAGCCTTCCTCTCGGTTCCAGTGTTTTAAACTAAGTAAGTTTATTTATGAGTCACAAGTAAGGCTGACATTAACACTGCAATGAAGTTACTGTGATATTCCCCCAGTCGCCACAATCCGGCACCTGTTCAGGTCAATCCACTTAACCAGCACATCTTTCAGACTGTGGGAGGAAACCGGAGCACCTGGAGGAAACCCACGCAGACACGGGGAGAATGCGCAAACTCCACACAGACAGTCACCCAAGCTGGGAATCGAACCTGGGTCCCCGGTACCGTGAGGCAGCAGTGCTAACCACTATGCCACCGTGCCATGCCAAATTAAATATTCAAGAAGAATTAAAAGGGACACAGTTAATTTAAGAGATTTCTCCAGGGCTGCTTACAGAACTTTGATTCCTGGAGTCCCTAAGGCAACCTTGGAGTGTTGACAACCCAAGTTTTTTATTCATTTGTGGGGCAGGGGCGTCGCTGACTGACCAGCATTTATTGCCCATCCCTGGGTGACCGAGGGCAATTGAGAATCAACCACATTGCTGTGGCTCTGGAGTCACACGTAGGCCAGACCAGGTAAGGACGGCAGATTTCCTTCCCTAAAGGGACATTAGTGAACCAGATGAGTTTTCCCGACAATCGACAATAGTTTCATGGTCATCAGTAGATTCTTAATTCTAGATTTTTTTTAAATTAAATTTAAATTCCACAATCTGCTGTTGCAGGATTCGAACCCAGAACATTAGCTGAGTTTCTGGATTAATAGTCTAGCAGTAATACCACTGGGCCATCATCTCCCCTTCATGAAAAGTTATCACAGAACCCAGGTAAATGTCATCGAATCCCTACAGTGCAAAGGAGACCATTTGGCCCATCAAGCCTGCACCAACAATCCCACCCTGGCCCTCCTTCTGCACTGCCGGGATTCTATGATTCTATTCTAGCCATGATTCTATAATGGACATAGAAATTTGGGTGAAGAAAGTAAATTTACTTTAAAAGAAAGACTGGTATTTCCGTCATGCCCTCTACATCACCAGACCATTTCTGAGGATATTACAACCAAAGGCACACTTTGGAAGTGTCACAAGAGGACACAGGTTTAGGGTGCTGGGGAGTAGGTGCAGAGGAGATGTCAGGGGTAAGTTTTTCACTCAGAAGGTGGTGGGTGAGTGGAATCGGCTGCCGGCAGTGGTGGTGGAGGTGGATTCGATAGGGTCCTTTAAGAGACTTTTGGATAAGTACATTAGTAAGGTAGAGGGTTATTGGTAAGCCTTGTAGGAAGGGACATGTTTAGCACAACTTGTGGGCCGAAGGGCCTGTTTGTGCTGCAGTTTTTCTATGTTCTATGTGTCCCCACTGTTGTATGAAAAGTGAAAGGTAATTAATGGGTTTCCACAAACATTTGTTGAGGAATAAATATTGGACCAGGACACTGGGGAGAGTAACAAGCAAACTTGAGCATCCACCTGAGCCCAGAATTGAATGTCTCATTTGCAAGATGGCATGTGTGGCAGTGCAGCACTCCCTCAGTGTGGCATTGGGGTGAGAGCCTAGATTTTGTGCTGAAATCTGTATAATGGGACTTGAGCCAATGATCATCTGTCGCAGAGGCAAGACTGAGACCCATCGAGTCACAGCTGGGACTGGCTAATGCCTGAGGTATTTGAATATAAAGAGTAAAAGGAGGACATTTAACAAACATACGGAACAGGAGCAGGAGTAAGCCATTCGCCCGCTCGAGCCTGTTCCACCAACGGCTGATCTGTTTGTGTTTCAAACTTCACATTCCCATCTACCCCGATAACCTTTGGTTCTCTCTTGCTCAACAAGAATCTGCTTTAAAAATATCCTCACCTGATGAAGGGGCAGCGTTCCGAAAGCTCATGATTCCAAATAAACCTGTTGGACTTTAACCTGGTGTTGTGAGATTACTGACTGTGCCCACCCCAGTCCAACGCCGGCATCTCCACATCTTGAAAATGTTCAGCAATCCTGCCTTCTGAGGCAGACAGCTGCAAAGTTGCAAAACCCTCTGGGAGAAAAAAATTCTCCTCATCTCCGTCCTAAAAGGGTGACCCCCTCATTTTATAACAGTGCTCCCACAAGGGGGGGACTTCCTTTCTACGTGCACTGTCAGGAAAAAGATACCAAGTCTGAGGACACGTACCAACCAGTTGAAGAATAGCTTCTTCCCTGCTGCTGTCAGAATGTTGAATGGATCTTTCTCTACACCCTAGCTATGACTGTAACACTACATTCTGCACTCTCTCCTTTCCTTCTCTATGAACAGTATGTTTTGTCTGTATTGCACACAAGAAACAATACTTTACACCGTATGTTAATACATGTGACAATAAATCAAATCAAATCAAAAACCAGATCAAAAATCTTGTACAGACCATTCAACATCTTATAAACTTAAATCAGGTCTCCCCGCACTCTTCTAATCTCCATAAGACTCTAAACTAAGATTCTAAACTCCGTAAGACTGGGGGTTAGCTTCCAGTGGAGGCTAACCCAGTCTGCCCAAACTTTCCTCGCGAGGCAGCCCAGTCATCCCAGTTTTCAATCCAGTAAAACATCCTCTGAACCACCTCTAATGCATTTCCATTCATCAGGACAGCAAAACAGGCGCACGTTATTCGAAACGTTGACCGGAATTCTCCGGGCTTGGCGCCCCACTGCCGCTGACAGCGAGAATGGAGAATTTGGTGGCCAGCCAAATCTCCATTCGCAGCAGCGGGACTGGATAATCCCACACGCGGACGCGGTAGGAGAATCAGGCCATGGTCTCACCTGTATAATTGAAGCAAAACATCCTGTTTCTCATTCTTAATTTGCTTCAGATGATATGGGCTAAACGAAAAACAAAACTCAAGGAGTTAATAAGCCTGTATATATCAGCCAGAGTGGGAACAGCCTCCCGTGAGCGCTGAGTTTAAGTGACTGCTATTATTTCAAAGTATTGACAGCTTGAGAAGCAGATAATCCTCAGAGGGACAGAAGAAACTATTTCGCTTTTTCGCTCCAGATCCTGTCGCAAAGCCCCTTACCCCCTCCCGGTGCCGAGTAATTACGCCAATATTTCCTTTGCGTTTGGCTAAATGGCTTCCAATCAGGCCACCTGCGATGAGGGCCGGGTGATTTTGCCTGATCTGAGGCGCAGCAGAGAGCAGCCGTCCTTATCTCCACGTTTCACTCCGTCTGCCCACAGCGGGGGGTTGGGGGGGGGTGGGGTGGTGTGTGTGTGCTGGGGGGGTGGTGCGGGGGAGCGGTTTCACCTAATCACTTCCAGTGGGGCAACAAACAAAGTGTCTGGGGGGAAATAGATAGGCGCGGCGGCAGAGGATCTTGGGACTTGGCCACACTCTGTGTCGCGCTGCAGAAAATGTGACGCGTTCTCCAGTTCAAAGAGTGGAGCCTGTAAATCAGAGCCGGGTGCTAATTATCCTAATTCAGTCATGAAAGATTTCAGGAGGCTTTAAAATGGGAGGCTTTAATTGAATGCATCAGCCCTATCTTTGCATAAAAAAAGTATTCAATTCTGCGGAAGGGATGAATTGTGGCTGTTGCTTACTAATCCGGTTGCTTTATGCGTGCAGTTAATGAATAAGAGAGGGACTGAACAGAAACAATAAATGTATATTTCAAGCTGTGTTTTAGCTTCAAAGTAAAATGAAATGTCACGTTGATTTTCTTCATCTTTTCAAGTTGTCAAGTTTTCCAAAGGATCTCTTGGCTCGCTCCTTTTAACCCGCAGAGCCAATGTTTTATCTACAAACTATCCCTGCTTTTCTCCTGTCCCGAGTTAGGCTGAAGAATGGCTGTCCTCTCGTTTCCTTCTTAACCTCTTATCTGATGAATAATCCCTGGGTTGAAATTTGGAGTGGCAATCCCCTCGTTGCCCGATTTATAACTGGCGCTCAAGAAACCTGGCACCATCCAAGGGAAAGTCTCCCATCTGGCATCCATGGTGGTTAGCACTGCTGCCTCACAGTGCCCAGGACCTGGGTTCAATTCCAACCTAGTAAGGCCCCACTTGAAACACCCTGGTTGCCTCATTACAGGAGGGATGTGGAAGCTATTGAAAGGGTGCAGAGGAGATTTACAAGGATGTTGCCTGGATTGGGTGGCATGCCTCATGAGGATAGGTTGAGGGAGCTCAGTCTTTTCTCCCTGGAGAGACGAAGGTTGAGAGGTGACCTGATAGAGGTTTATAAGATGTTGAGAGGTATAGATCGGATGGATTCTCGGAGGCTATTTCCCAGGGCTGAAATGGTCGCTTCGAGAGGACACAGGTTTAAGGTGTTGGGGAGCAGGTACAGAGGAGATATCAGGGGTAAGTTTTTCACTCAGAGGGTGGTGAGTGAGTGGAATCGGCTGCCGTCGGTGGTGGTGGAGGCAAATTCGATTGGGCCTTTTAAGACACTTCTGGATAAGTACATGGAACTTAATAGAATGGAGGGTTATAGGTAGGCATAGTAGGGAGGGATATGATCAGCGCAACTTGTGGGCCAAAGGGCCTGTTTATATTACTGTTTTTCTATGTTCTATGGTTATATGTTCTTGTATCACTGCCTGTGTGGATTTTTTACATCTACCTGAGAGGCATAAAGGGTCTTAGCTTATCGTCTACTCTGAAAGATTGAAGGAAACTCTTTCTCATCCCCCCTCCCTCCCCAAACCACCCCCACACTCCCCTGTGCTCCAAGGTTCTTTTGTTCAAAATATTGTCTCAAATTAATTGGTCAAAACATTGTAGTTTGTGGGAGCTTGCCACGCACAAATGGGCTGCTGTCTTTCCTACTTTGTCACGGTGGTAGCTCTTTTAAAAAGTATTTCATTGGCTGTTTGGTGCTTTGGGATGTCCTGGGCAAGTTCCTTCTGCTTCGAAATAGTGCACAGAATACCAGGATGGGACAGCATGGTGGCACAGTTGTTAGCACTGCTGCCTCACAGCGTCAGAGAACCTGGGTTTGATTCCTGGCTTGGGTCACTATCTGTGCGAAGTCTGCATGTTCTCCCCATGTCTATGTGGGATTTTTCCAGGTGCTCTGGTTTCCACTCACAGTCCAAATGATGTGCTGGTTAGATGCATTGGCTGTGCTAAATTCTCTCTCAGTGTACCCGAACGGGCACCGGAGTGTGGCAACTAGGAGATTTTCACAGTAATTTCATTGCAGTGCTAATGTAACACTAATGTGTTAGTGTTAGTGTTACTACTGTGACACTAATAAACTAAACATTTGCTCCCTCTGTCCTTATTACACAGTGGCTGCATCCAAAAGAGAAAATGCTGGAAAATCTCAGCAGGTCTGGCAGCATCTGTGAGGAAAGAAAAGAGCTGACGTTTTGAGTCCAGATGACCCTTTGTCAAAGCTAAAAGGCATAGAAAGTGGGAGATATTTATACTGCAGGGTGAGGGAATGAAAGATGGCAATGGTTACAGAGTCTGCGATCTACAAATGTCCTGCAGTAACTTGACAATCCTCCTTCAACAGCATCTTCCAAACCTATAACCTTTATATCTGGAAGGACAAGTGAAATAGGCACTTGGAAGTTCCTCTCCAAGCCACACGCCATCCCGACTTAGAAATATATCACCATTCCTTCACCGTCAGTGGGCCAAGATCCTGGATTTCCCTCTCTAACAGCACTGTAGGTGTACCTACACCACAGGGACTGCAGTGGTTCAAGAAGACAACTCACCATCACCTTCTCAAGGGGCAATTAGGGCTGGACACCAAATACTGGTCTATCCACTGATGGTCACATCCAAGGAAGAATTTTAAAAACTCTTTAATTGCACAGATCTAATCTTATTGTGAAAGGTAGATCTTGTGTTCGATCTTGTGTTCTTTTCTGTTGCTCAGGTCAAAACTATTAACTAAATGAAACCCAGAAACAATCAAATATCAGATCCAGAAACCAACATGAGATTGAATAAGGGAGGAGAATTTCAAAACATATTTTAAAATCTTTGCTTGTGAGTTTGTATTTAAAGGTGGGGTCCTTAATTATGTTGGCTGCTTTGACGAGGCAAAGGGAAGTGTAGACAGAGTCAATGAATGGGAGGCTAGTTTGCCTGATGAATTGGGCTACATTCAGGACCTTTTGTAGTTCCTTGCAGTCTTGGGCAGAGCAGGAGCCCATACTAAGCTGTGATACAACCAGAAAGAATGCTTTCTATGGTGCGTCTGTAAAAGCTGGTGAGAGTCATAACTGAGAAAGTAGAGGCGTTGGTGGGGCTTTCTTAACTATAGTGTCAGCATGGGGGGACCAGGACAGGATGTTGGTGATCTGAACACCTAAAAACTTGAAGCTTGAAGACTTCTTCTTGTGGTTAAAGCTGTGTGACTTTGAATGCTGCCTGAGATTTGACATTGATGATGAGGATAAATATGGAGATATTTCAGAGTGTGACATGACATTTGCTGGAACTGATCGGTCTGCAATCCAGGCAATTAAGTTTTAAAGTTTTTTGCAAGTTTTATTTATTAGTCACAAGTAGGCTTGCATTAACACTGAAGTGAATTTGGGGGCGACACAGTGGTACAGTAGCTGGCCTTGGGTCACCGTCTGTGTGGAGTTTGCACATTCTCCCTGTGCCTGCATGATTTTCCTCCGGGTGCTCCGGTTTCTTCCCACAGTCCGAAGATGTGCCGGTTAGGTGGATTGGCCATGGCTAAATTGAGCCTAGTGCCTGGGGGATTAGCAGGGTAAATATGTGGCATTATGGAAATAGGTCCTAGGTGGGATTGTGGTCAGTGCAGACTCGATGGGCTGAATGGCCTCCTTCTGCACTGTTGGGAATACAATCTAAGTTACTGTGAAAATACCCTCGTCGCCACACTCTGGCGCCTGTTCGGGTACATTGAGGGGGAATTTAACGCGGCCAATGCACATCTTTTGGATTGAGTCATTCAATCCAACAGATGATGCCAGTGCTCTTACCGTGATATGGAAAGTGTGGCGGGAGGAGTTTGAAGTACGGTCTCAGTCTATTTTTGGACAAGGTATCGGCAGGACAGAAAGCTCAGTGATGGACCTTATTCGAGGCAGGGATGCTGCAGTGAGGAGAGTGTCAAGATATTGCTCGGCATGGGAGAAAGGAGGGAATGCGATTGTGCAAGGAAAGCTTTGAAAGGCCACGACTTATTTAGGAGAGGCAATGGCCTAGTGGTGTTATCGCTAGGCAGAAACTCCGTGAATGACCTGAGGACCTGGGTTCGTAATCCCACCTTGGCAGATGGTGGAAATTGAATTCAATAAAAGAAAACTGGAATTAATAATCGACTGATGACCATGAAACCATTGACGATTGTTGGAAAAACCCATCTGGTTCACTTTAGGGAAGGAAATCTGCCGTCTTTACCCGGTCTGGCCTACATGTGCCTCCAGAGCCACAGCAACGTGGTTGACTCTCAACTGCCCTCGGGTAATGAGGGATGGGCAATAAATGCTGGCCCAGCCAGCGACGTCCATGTCCCACGAATGAATTTAAGAAAACTCGGTGACATCCAAACCCTCCAAAGGCACGTATTTTATCAGATGAGACAGACATAGGGGGGAACAGTGGCCCAGGTCCAACTGAGGCTGGCACTGGGATGTGTGCATTCATTCTGTGATGGAGCTGAATAACCAGACAATGGATCACCGACTCCAACACTGCAGGTCGGGTAAGCTGAGGCAGGAAAGCTTTTCCTGAGCTTCCTGAATTGGGGTCGGCCGACGATTGCGATAAAATGACGGCTTACGACTGAACGAGACCTCTGAGGACGAGGGGAGCCGGGCTGTTTCCTTGCCCTCCCTCAGCCCGTCTTGAAGTTTCTCTGCCTGAGCCTGAAGGCCGCTGAGTGGTATCCAGGGTATCTATTCAATCCCACACGCAGCGGATGAAACAATTACAACGAACTCTGGCACCGACCCCAGAGCTAGCAAGGACTGCGGTGAAAATAACTGCAAATTGGGCCGTGAGTATTGAACATACTGTTATTTTCACTGCAGTGGCCAACACCAGGAAATTCCGAGCGATATAATTGATGCATCTGTGCAGAGTGGATGCAGCTGCTCACTCTGACAATTAAGTGACGAGCGGGGAAGGAGTTAATAAAAGGACCAGTGTTTGCAGACACAAGAGTTCGTCCTTTGAAATCTCACTGTTGCGTCTTGAAGACTTTGGCCACTGCGGGGGGTGGGGGGGTTCCCGCTACTTCCTAATCCCGGGGATATGACCAATAATTGATGTGCAAAGATGAAGAAAAGGCTTGGATTTGCCAGTCCATTTAAAGATGATCACAATCAGCATCTTTCATTTATTTTCCACATAACTTGGCCGCACTACGTTATTAGAGCTGTGTGAAATCGCTGCTCGCTCATCAGATCGCGTTTATTCAGCCGTGTGCAGCTCCCGGAGAAAGGGATGAAAACTCTGACACGGCACCTTGAAGCAGGTGCGGTTGGAAGCAAAAAGCTTTGTAACTTCATTGCGTAGCTCGGTGAGTCCGTGTCCCCGCCCTGCGCGGCTCGGCCTCGGAAGGGGCCAGCGATTGGTACCCCAGGCAGCCCTGTCTGGTGCAAATGCGTAGCTATCGAGTGAACCTTCGATCAGGCCCCCGCTTGATGCCTCCGCAATCGAGTTGGCCGTTGGAAGTGAAGAATGGTCAACCGGGTCAACTAGCAGCTTGTGGGCCAGCGCTGGAGAAAACACATGCCAACGTCACTAGGTTTTCAGATGGGGAATACACTTCAGACAAAATCATAGCAAACGTGCCATTTATATAGCGCCTTTCACATCCTTAGGGTATCTCAAAGTGTGTGACCATGACAGTAGGATGTATTGTCACCCTTGCTTTGTGGAGAAGTGGCATGATCAAATAGTGCAATGTGAAGTTATTCGAAAGCATTGGTCAGTTAGGCAGTGTGAAGTTGGTCTATGCAGTTAGCGCTGCTGCCTCACAGTGCCAGGGACCCGGGTTCTCCCTCTGTCAGCGTGGGGTTCCTCCGGGTGCTCCAGTTTCTTCCCACACCCCAAAGATGTGCGGGTTAGCTGGATTGGCCAAGCTAAATTGCCCCTTAGTGTCAGGGGGATTAGTAGGGTATATATGTGGGATTACGGGCATGTGTATGTGGGATTGTGGTCGGTACAGACTCGAGACTATACTGACCACACTCTGGTGGATTGGCCATTCTAAATTGTGCCTTAGAGTTTCAAAGTGCATGGGTTAGGGATTATTAGTGGAGTAAATGTGTGGTTATACGGGGATAGGGCAGGAAGTAAGATGCTCTTTTGGAGAGTCAGTGCAGACTTGATGGGCCGAATGGCCTCCTTCTGAATTGTAGGGATTCTATGGCTGGAATTTTGCCGTTCCGCCTGCCATGGAAATTGGAGTGGGGCAGACCATGGAAAGGTCCGTTGACCTTGGGTAGGATTTTCCGGTTTCGGGGTGAGTGAGGCTGGAAAATCCCACCCTATGTGTCTATGATTTATGTTGTTGCCAATTTCACTCTCATTGTAGAACCACAGGGACAGGGGGAGGCCATTTGGCCCCTCGAGCCTGCTCTGCCAGTCAATCAGATCATATCTACGACATCACTCCATATACCAATCATTGATTTCTCAGTAACCCTAATGAGGAGAGACTGAGTAGACTGGGACTATACTCATTGGCATTCCAAAGCATGAGGGGGGATCTCATAGAAACATATAAGATGATGAAGGGAATAGATAAGATAGAAGCAGGGAAGTTGTTTCCACTGGCAGATGAAACGAGAACTAGGCGGCATGGCCTCAAAATACAGAACAGCAGATTTAGGACTGAGTTGAGGAGGAATTTTTTCACACAAAGGGTTGTGAATCTGTGGAATTCCCTGCCCAGTTGATGCTCCCTCATTGAATGTTTTTAAGGCAAGGATAGATAGATTTTTGAACAGTAAAGGAATTAAGGGTTATGGTGAGTGGGTGGGTAAGTGGAGCTGAGTCCACAAAAAGATCAGCCATGATCTTATTGAATGGCGGAGCAGGCTCGAGGGGCCAGATGGCCCACTCCTGCTCCTTGTTCTTATGTTCTTATTAATATCTTCAGTCAACAAGTACCTGTCAATGTCAGATTTAAAATTCCCAGTTGAATGTGAGCTGCCATTTGTGGAAGAATTGTTCCAAACATATAACCCGCCTTACTGTGGAGAAATGTTCCCCAATTTCACCCTGAAAGATTGGGCTCTACCTGATAGGATGACAAATGGATCTCCATCTAGTTAACAAGAAGGTCCCTAAAAATAGTTGTGTGTCTATATCCAATGTGGTGCAGAGGCTGGGAACAGATATCAAAGTTCCTGACCCCAGAAATAAAATCCTGCCCTAAGCTTTCGCTCACATAAAGATTACCCTGTTTGATATTGAAAATTAGAATTTGTACTCCTCTTTTTAAGTTACTATTTCCACCTAATTTGACGCCATTGGAAATTGAAAAGTCAAAATAACCGGTTACGAAACCAGCACAAGCCTGATTTTGAACACCACAGTTTTTTAACCAAATTCTAAATCAGTTCAGAAATTTGGTTTAGCTTCAATAATCCCCATTTATTTTTAGCTGTTTTGACCCTCTGTACTTAGCGTAGAGGGAATTAACTGAACTGCTCCCAGATTTTTAGGTTAAATCTAAACTATCCAATCAGATATTCAGAATAACCAAGAAGGTTCTTCACAGCCTCCTCCAGTCTGAACTCCTTGATGAAGTTTTGTGCCGAATATCTCCTTCTGTGGCTTGCTGTCAAGTTTTGTTTGAAGCATTTCCATGAAGCACCTTGGGATGTTTTACTACATTGTAGGCGCTACATAACTGCAAGCTGTTGTTGCTGTGCAAGCAACTGATGGAACAAGCGAGGAGAGAATTAGTGCCTCGGTGGTTGTGAAGCAGGGTACTCCCTGAGTCACTTCAGGACACCAGTATCTTGGATCAGAATCTTAGAAAGATAGAAACTAGAAGCAGGAGGCGGCCATTTGGCCCTTCGAGCCTGCTCAGCCATTCATTTTGATCACAGAATAGAATATCATCCCTGCATTGCAGAAGGAGGCCATTCGGCCCCTCGAGCCTACACCGACAACAGTCCCACCCAGGCCCTATCCCCATAACCCCATGTACTTACGCTGCCAATCTCCCTGACTCTAAGGCATAGTTTAGTGTCGCCAGTCAATCTAACCCACATACCTTTGGACTATGGGAGGAAACCAGAGCTCGCAGAAGAAATCCGCGCAGACACGGGGAGAATGTGCAAACTCCACACAGACAGTGAGCCGAGGTCAGAATTGAACCCGGATTCCAGGTGCTGTGAGGCAGCAGTGCTAACCACTGTGCCACTGTACTGCCCAATATCCTTAGAATCATAGAATGCCTACAGTGCAGAAGGAGGCCATTTGGCCCATCGAGTCTGCACTGATCACAATCCTGTGTCACCGATCTCTATCATGGCTGATCATCAAATTCAATATCTTAATTCCCCCTTACCCCCCCGATATTCCTTTAATCCAAAATGCTATATCTAATCTCTTCTTGAAATTACACAATGTTTTGGCCTCAACAACTTTCTGTGGTAACAATTCCACACATTCACCACTTTCTGGGTGAAGAAATTTTGGCCGCCCTAAAAGGTTTGCTCCCTATCCTCTAACAACGACTGCTGGCTCTGAAATCTTTTGTGTTCCTGCAACAGAGGAGGGGTAAGTTTCAGTGGACATTTGATCACTTTTGCCACTGGATGTTCTGCATGGTGACTATAGATGTCCTTCAGCCAAATTTAATAATGTCCAGAAAGTTTAACATTCAGGTCAAATCATCTGACTTTTGGTCAATGCATCATCAAACATTCACTCCCTCCGTGACTGGACGGTATCTGCTCAGCCACACTCTACTCCTGTACAAAGCACTTTCTATAAAGTACCTCCCATCTGCATGATGCACTCGGTAAGGTGCTTGACAAAGCATGGCCTCCAATACCTCAAAGGCCAAGAGTTTCAGGGCTTGGGACCACCAATATCTCCAATTCAGAAACTTCCACATCTTAGCAACGTACCACTAATTCCCTTCATTGTTGCGGCACTCCTTCTCTGATAGCGCTTTGGATGTACCTACAGCCTACATAGGTGTACGCCACCTTCTCAAGGGGAGTTGGGGATAGATAACAAATACTGGCGCAGCCGGCAATGCCCGCATCCCGGGGATAAATACATTTTAATAAAATGTGTCTGGAATGTCTGATGGCCCAGGTCCTGTGAAGACAGGTGTTCAGCAGGGAGGGACGACGGAAGATTAAATGTGGCCGAAGGTGTATACAATAACGTCAGCAACAACTTCATAGAATCCGTACAGTGAAGAGGGAGGTCATTCGGCCCATCGAGTCTGCACCTACAACAATCCCACTCAGGCCCTATCCCCATAACCCCACATATGTATCCTGCTAATCCCCTGACACTAAGGGCTTGATTTTACCACCAAGTTACACCCATTTTTGGGTGCAAAAACTTGGTAAAGTTGGGAGTGAGGTGAGTAGTGTGATCCGTGCCCACCTCCGCATCCTTTACTAAGGCCCAAAAATGGCAGGCATTTAAATCGACTTAATAGGTTGCACGCTCAATCGTACCGGCAGTTCCCCCTTTATCACCGTGTCTGCCCATCCAGCATCGGCACTAAACAGCCATGCTTTACGAAAGTCCGATTTGGGCGCTCCAGTTACTGAGGAGGTAAGTGCCAAGAGTCCGATGGCTCTCTGCTTGAGATCAGTGAGGGGGAAGTGGAGGAGGGGCCCATGATCGGTCTGGTGGCAGGAGGGGATGGGGGGATAAGGGGGTCAGTAATGTTGTGGGAGTGGGGCAATGTTTGTGGGGGCTGGGGGGGAGGCACTATCCGGCCTGGGAAGGATGTGGCAGGGGAGCCACAATCTATCTTTTTCTCTCTGCGCGTGTGCAGTTGGAAGCGCTGATGGGAGCTGCAGGATTTCAGGCACGTTAAGCTCCGTCCGCAGGCTTCTGCAGCGCGATTCGGAGTCGCTGTTATTTTTTTTCAGGCAGAGTGCGTACGGGGGCACCTGAGAATGGGTCTAAAATTCAGATCTGAAACACTCCCAGTTTTAGGTCCATCCAGCACTTAGAACAAAATAGAAAAATTGGGTCCTAAGAGTCAATTTAGTGTGGCCAATCAACCTAATCTGCACATCTTTGGACTGTGGGAGGAAACTGGAGCACCTGGAGGAAACCCACACAGACATGGGGAGAATGTGCAAACTCCACACAGACAGAGGCCCAAGGCTGGTCCCTGGCGCAATGTGGCAGCCGGGCTAACCACTGTGCCACCGTGACACCCGCTTAACTTTATCTTGATGTAACACCTTTAAGTGCAGTAGAGAGCCCAAGGCATTTTGCAGGCTTGCCATCTGACACAACAGAATTAAAGAACCTATGTTCATGGGAAGGATTAAAAGATTAATAGAAATGTTCTTATTTCAAAAACTCTGTGTTTGAGCATAAAAGGGCACGCTGTCTCATTAATCAGAGTTTGCCTCAATGTGAAGTCATCTGCTTTGGCTGGGGTCTCTCTTCTCGACTTAGTGTATGTTTTCTCACAGTCCGTCTCCATCCAATGATACTGATACAGAACGGCATTTTAATTGCAGAACATTCCTGTGTAATCATTTTATGATAGGTTTATTGCCACCTTGTACTCATCAACGCCTGGCACTGTCAGGACTCCAGATGATAAATTATCTGCAGTGCTTGGGGAGACAGTGCCATTTTAACTAGAGCAATAAAGCACCTCTCTTTTATAGTAATCCTCAGCACAATTCCATTCATCACACCATCTCTGTGATTTTAGCCAGATTTCACACGGCTGATGAGCTCATTACTGGGGTTAATTGGCGACATTAACTGACAGAATTACTATTCAAGTATCAAATGGCACTATTCTGTTCCCTTTGATCTAAAGTACAGCTCACATGAATTTGCTGAAACTCTATGCATAAATGTCTGTGATTTCTGCTAATAGTTACAGACTGTGCAATATGTTTCCCCATTATTTCCACAAATTGTCATGTAATGTTACTCACACCATTTGACACACACAAAGCCAGCCACTGTGAACTAGTTGAGAGCAGCAATTTCACTCCCAGGTCAGGATCAGTGTACAGTGTGACCCAGCTCCCTAGCCTGGGAGAACACTGCATGCGCACTGCATAAACTTGCCAATGGTGTACAACCCATCTGTCTAACTAAAACCACAATCGACAATTTTTAAAAAGGGCATTTCTAAGCTCTTTCATCTCACCTTTTAATTTGATTTGATTTATTATTGTCATATGTATTAGTATACACTGAACAGTATTATTTCTTGCACGTTATACAGACATAACATACTGTTCATAGAGAAGGAAAGGAGAGAGTGCAGAGTGTAGAGTTACAGTCATAACTAGGGAAAGATCAACTTAATGCAAGATAGGTCCTTTCAAAAGTCTGACAGCAGCAGGGAAGAAGCTGCTCTTGAGTCAGTCGGTACGGGACCTCAGACTTTTGTATCTTTTTCCCGACAGAAGAAGGTGGAAGAGAGAATGTCCGGGGTGTGTAACGTCCTTGATTATGACGGCTGCTTTTCCAAAGTAGCAGGAAGTGTAGACAGAGTCAATAGATGGGAGGCTGGTTTGCATGATGGAATGGGCTTCGTTCATGGTCCTTTGTAGTTCCTTGCAGTCTTGGTCAGAGCAGGAGCCCATACCAAGCTGTGATACAACCAGAAAGAATGCTTTCAATCGTGCATCTGTAAAAGTTGGTGAGAGTCACGGCAGACATGCCAAATCTCCTTACGCCCCCTAATTTTCCAATCCTTAACTCCATCTAAAAGGTCCCATCACACAAACATGGGGACAATCAGTGACCTTTTTCTCTGTGCCCTTGCTGATTTTTGTCTTTCAACCAATATCGCCAGATCCATTCAGTTAACATTCCAAATCCATTTGGCTCTTCTGTAATTTTTCCCTTGGATCTATTCTATATTATCATACTGCTGTTTATGGGAGCTTGCTGTGCACAGGTTGGTTGCTGTTGTCCCACAATATAAGAACATAAGAAATAGGAGCAGGAGTAGGCCATCTAGCCCTTTGAGCCTGCCCCGCCATTCAATAAGATCATGGCTGATCTGAAGTGGATCAGCATTTGTATTATCAGCAATTGTATCTAACAATGACTACTCTTAAAATGACATCAGTGGATGTGAAGCACCTTGGAGCTCTGAGACTGTGGTCAATTTTATTAATATTATTTATTCCAGCGTAGATGCTTCTTAGATCTGCTGAGAAGCTCAACTCAATAATCCTCAATTGGAAATTGGCTGAGAATAAAACAGTGGAATCCTGTTAGAGGCAGATTTGTGCACAGGGATTGGATTTTGCAAATGTTTTTGTTGAGAAATGGATCTACAGATAATATTTGTGAGGAATTGAGAATGAACTCCCTTCCTAAACTTCTCTGCCTTTCTATCTTTCTTTCAATCTTTAAAAAACTCCATCACACCTCTTGGAGTGGCACAGTGGCACGTTGGTTAGCACTGCTGCCTCACAGTGCCAGGGACCTGGGTTCAATTCTGCCCTTGGGTCACTGTCTATGTGGGATTTGCATGTTCTCCCCATGTCTGCGTGGGTTTGCTCTGGGTGCTTTGGTTTCCTTCCAGTCCAAAGATTTGCCGGTTGGTTGTATTGGCCATGCTGATTTGTGCCTTACTGTCCAGGGATGTGCAGGTTTGATGGATTAGCCATGGTAAATGCATGGGAATAGGGATTGGGTTAAGTGCTCTTTTGGAGAGTCGATGCAGACCTGATGGGCTGAATGAAACATAGAAATGAGAAGTAGACCATTCGGCCCTTCAAGCCTACTCCGCCATTCATCATGATCATGGCTGATCACCAAATTCAATATCTCAATCCCACCTTCCCCCCTTGGCCCCTTTAGATCCAAGAGCGAAATCTAATTTCTCCTTGAAACCACACAATGTTTTGGCCTCAACTAGTTTCTTTGGTAATGGATTACATAGATTCATCACGCTCTGGGTGAAGAAATTTCTCCTCATCTCAGTCCAAAAAGTTTATTTCTTGTTCTCAAACTATGACCCCTAGTCTGGACTCCCCCACCATTGGGAACATTCTTTCTGAATCTACCCTGTCTAATCCTGTTAGAATTTTATAAGCTTCTATGTGATCCCCTCTCACTCTTCTAAACTCCAGTGAGTATAATCCTAACCGACTTAATCTCTCCTCATATGACAGACCTGCCATCCCAGGGATCAGCCTGGTAAACCTTCGCTGTACTCCCTCTGTGGGAGGAATGATCTCCAACCTAGAATTATATGGTTCTTCTTCTCTTAAAACAATATCCGGTCACTGCCTTGAATAGAGTGGCATGTGGCACAGTAGTTAGCACTGCTGCCTCATAGCGCCAGGGACCTGGGTTCAATCCGGGCCTCGGGTCAGTGTGGAGTTTGGGCATTCTCCCTGTGGGTTTCCTCCCATGGTCTAAAGGTGTGCAGGATAGGTTGATTGGCCATGCTAAATTGTCCCTTACTGTCAAGGGGAGCTAGCAGGGCAAACATGAGGGAATCGAGCCTCTGTGGGATTGTGCTTGGTGCAGACTCAATGGGCCAAACGGCTTCCTTCTGCACTGTAGGGATTCGATGAATCTATTTGTATCTCTCAATCGGCATCATTGGAACATATTGTCTGGTCATTATCACTTTGTTGTTTATGGGATCTTGCTGTTCCCACTGCATTATAACAGTGAGTGCATTTCAAAAGCTTAGGAAGGTCGCAACATGAATTACAAGTATTTTTGGTTTATTTGAAATAATTAAGCAATTAAAATAATCCTTAAGAAGACTGTCTTTGATGGAACTAAGGTTTCAATCAGAGAAGTGGGAGAAATCCTCCACTTTCCCCCCTCTCTCTCTCTCGCTCGATGCTTTCGTGGGGCTGTCAGCAGCTGAAGTGAAACCAGCTTCAGAGGACACGGATCCGCAGATGGAAAATCCACATAATTTGACATTAATTGGACGCTGCCACCTAAGAGAAGTGGCGGAACAGAATGACTCACCAACTCAAAAGGAGGTCCTCTATAAGGTTGACATTTCACAAGTTTTTGGGATGATTCTCTGATGCGTGTATTCATTAAAAAGTTTGATGAGATGCGCAGCACGCACTTGGAGACTTTTTTTAGAATTTGAACAGCAAAGTGAATTTTTAAAATATTAATTTCTGTCTAATTCACACTTCTCCAGCAGATTAGGAGGTGTTGACCGAGTGGTATCATCACTAGACTATTAATCTCGAAACTCAGCTAACGTTTTGGGACCCGGATTCGAATCCCGCCACGGCAGATGGTGGAATTCGAATTCAATTTTTAATAAAATCTGGAATTAAGAATCTACTGGTGGCCGTGAAACCATTGTCGATTGCTGGAAAAAAACCCACATGGTCCTTCAGGGAAGGAAATCTGCCAGTCCTTACCTGGTCTGGCCTACATGTGACTCCAGAGCCACAGCAATGTGGTTGATTCTCAAACGGCCTCCAAAGCAACTAGGGTTGGACAATCCCCAGCGACACCCATGTCCCATGAATTAATAAAACAAAACGCGGGGCACGCAGAAAGCTCGACTGAATGATCATACAAAAAGGCATATTTTAAGGATCTTTAACATAAGCATCAGAGCATTCAGAGGTGGTAGTGTATTGGTAATGCCACTGGACTAGTAACCTAGAGGCTCAGACTATAGCTCTGCGGGGGGGTTGGGGGGAGGAGGGGGGTTGGTGGGTGGGGGTGGGGGGGCGCATGGGTTCAAATGCCATGGGGGTTTAAATACAGACAATAAATTCTGAAATGATAAAGTTAGTATCAGTAATGGTGACCATAAAAACTAGAGTTGATAGTCATAAAAACCCACGAATATCCTTGAGAGAAGGAGATCTGTCGCCCTTACCTGGTTCGGCCTAGATGTGACTCCAGATCCACAGCAATGTGGCTGACATTTAAATGCCCCCTGAGATGGTCAAGCGAGGCACTCAGTCCAAGGGCAATTAGGGATGGACCACAAATTCTGGCCTTCACAGCGAAAAGGCAAGAAAATTGCGCCACCTCCACCAAATCATCTTTCTGAAGGAAAATTTGTGATTGTATCACCACAGAGTGTTTGAACACAGTTCATTCTCCACAGCCCATGATGGAAAGAGCAACCCAGCATAGCTTATATTGATACGTACGGTGATACCCCGGCATAAAAATACTCAGTGTTCCATTCAGCTCAACTTTCTGACCTTAATGTGCCTTAAGGAAATCTTCTGTAGATCAGCCTTAATGTCTCATGCTGTTTGATGTCTTTGATCTATGTTCATATTTACTCAGAAGTTGTGTTTACATGCTGAGATATTGTTTCCCGTTCTGGGAGAGTCTGGGACGGGGGCAGAACCTCAGCGTCAAGGGTCACCCTGTTAAAACAGAGACGTGGAGGAATTTCTTCCCTCAGTGCGTAGTGAATCTGTGGAATTCTTTACCGCAGAGGGCTGTAGAGGCTGGGTCGTTAGATGTGTTCAAGCCTGAGGTAGATGGGTTTTTAATCAGTAAGGGAATCAAGGATTACGGGGATAAAGCGGGAAAGTCGAATTGAAGATTATCATTTCAATTCAGTCATGATCTCATGGAACGGCAAAGCAAAGTCGATGGGCTGAATGGCCTACTTCTGCTCCTGTGTCTTACTGTCTTATGGTCTTGTTATTTGAAATTTGGAATTCTTAGAATCATTGGATCATTAAATCATACGGTGTAAAAGAGACCCTTCGGTATGGTTTCTGTACCGACACATGAAAAACACCTGACCTCCCACCTAATCCCATCTACCATCGCTTGGCCCACAGCCCTGAATATTATGATGTACCAAATACTCATCCGGATACTCATCCAACTTACATGTTCCATCGTAGGGAGCATCCTGGTGAATCTGTCTGCACCCCCTCCAGTGCAATCACATCCTTCCTACTCTTCTTGCAATTGTCCTGATGGGTGCAAAGTAAAAAGCTTCTCTCATCTCAGCAATATTCAAGTTCTGCATCACCCAAGGACTAGAATAATTGATCTTGTCGACTATCAACAGACCAGGCACCGGACCATTCTATAATTCTCCGTTTCTGTCTTGCTGTCTTGTTATTGGGCTTGTGAAATCTGACTAACTGTCCTGGCTTGAGACAATTCACATCTCTTTAACCTAAGATTTTCCCTCCCTCAACTCGCTTGTCTGTACCTGTAAAGACTTGACTACCTGAAAAGACTCACATTCCAACCATTATCTTGCAATTGTGTCTCTGTCTATATCTGCCGTGTTTGTGAACCCAACTCTGCACTCACCTGATGAAGGAGCAGTGCTCTGAAAGCTCATGATTCCAAATAAACCTGTTGGACTTTAACCTGGTGTTGTGAGACTTCTTACTCTGACTTGCTTGACAGAAACTATTACATCTCGAACTTTCTCCAGTGCCAATTAAAGACCATCAACCTGAAACATTAAAGGTGGGACTTTCCATGTTACCCGCTGTGTGTTTCACAGTGACCGGAGGTAGCCCGCCATTGGGAATCCAGGTCCCTGGCGCTGTGAGACAGCAGTGCTAACCATCACGGATGTGAGGAAAAGCTTTTTTACCCAGAGGATGGTAAAGGCCTGGAATGCGCTGCCTGGGGGGGGCGGTAAAGGCAGGTTGCCTTACATCCTTTAAAAAGCACCTGATGAGCACTTGGCACATCATAACGTCCAAGGCTGTGAGCCAAGTGCTGGTGAATGGGATTAGATGGGAGTTCAGGTGTTTCCCACGTGTCGGTGCAGACTCGATGGGCCGAAGGGCCTCTTTCACACTGCATGATTCAATGATTCTAAGAATTGCAAATTCCATACAAGAAGAGACCTTCTGCTCCCGGTAGTGTCAATGGGGTCTCCCATTGAATGTACTCCTCACAACCAAAAAACACACGGCGGGGCTGGTACTGTCGGCGGGCCTGGAAGATCCAGCTGGTATGAACAGCTGGAAAATTCCGGCCTAACTGTGTGTGTCTCTCTCTCTCTCCAGAGACGCTACCTGACCTGCATCCAACATTTTCCATCAGTAAGTTGATCTGTCCGATCGAAAACAACCTGAATTCAGCTGAATTTAATTCTGGTACACGGTGTGCGTGAAAACTTGGTAATGATGAAAAGCCGAATCCTGGCCAATTGTCTCATCCCTAACCGGGTGTCAGTAAGGATAATGGGAGCGTGACTCCTATTCTCGTGGTTAGAGTTTGATTGAGCCAACTCAGAAGAGGATGTTCCCAACAGCTGATCTTTTCAATGGAAAAAGTAGCTGTGACATCAAGGATACACAAAGCTGTATCTCCAACACTGGGTCCAACCAATAAAAGTAACGCATCATTGTGTGACAACGACAATGGGGGGGTCTGTGTCGGATGCCAGGAGACATTGAATGACAGGTGAATTAGTCATACAGGACCAACCCAAGCTTCCGGTGACTGTCATTTCAGTTCATTATCTAGCTCTCACACCCAAATCTCTGTCCTTGGTTTGGCACGTAGCGTCGCCAACCCTCCCTGATTGGCCGGGAATCTGGCGGAATCAGCATCTAACTCCCATTGAAAGCAATCCGCAAGGTTTAGGGTCTGCATTAGTGGACATCGATAGAGTGAACGAGTGGATGGAGTTGGCAGGCAACCAGAGCTCCTGGCTGGGAGGCTGCGGGACAGAGCGCCGGATGTGTTCCCCAGAGCCAGGTCGAGGCCTCAGCTCTCTGCGCAGAGCCAGGGGATTGTTTGCGAGGGGTGTCTTCGCTGGCCGCTGCTCTTCTGAGATGGGGGTGGTGCAGAAGGCGAGCGCCGTACTGCGGGGTTTGTCCTCACCAAAAAGGCCGCCTGTTCTCGGGAGCGGTGCGGGGCAGGAATGGGACTCAGCCTGAAGTATAGTGAGCCAGGGGGAGTGGGTCTATGCTGCTCTCAACCTAAAGGAGAAAACAATGGCAGGGACCTGAGAAGGGAGCGGGGCGGTGAGGGGAGACGGGAGAGGGGAGGCGAAGGGGAAGGTCATGTGACAGCTCCTGGAATCTGCCCAGCCAGAGTTGGCAACCCAAACTGCAATGTTTCCATGATGTTCAATGTAGACTTGAGGAACAATATTGAGTTCAACAGTTTCAGGCTGTAACTTTTGCCCCACCAACACCCCCCCACAGTCTGTTCCAAGCATGTTTCAATTCTCTCTTGTTTCCACAGTCAGTCCCCAGCATGCCAATTCTTTGATTTGATTTGATCTGATTTATTATTGCCACGTGTATTGACATACAGTGAAAAGTATTGTTTCTTGCCTGTTATACGGACAAAGCATACCATACATAGAGAAGGAAAGAGTGGAAAATGTAACGTTACAGCCATAGGTAGGGTGTAGAGAAAGATCAACTTAATGCAAAGTAGGTCCATTCAAAAGCTGGAGAGAGTTTGAAAGAGTTAGAATGAAGTTTTAGAAGCACAGAATGAGAATAAAAGATAAAATTGGAAGGTATGCTGGGCACAGCTTGCAAGGAGCCACCTTGCTCTGGCATTTTCTTGAGGAAAAATGTAATAACATATTTTTGGTTTCTTTTCTTGCCCCATCACGATGCCCTGTGGCCTAACTCTTCTGTTGCTTAGTTCTTTTCTGTTCTTCAACCTATCACAGGCCTTCCTTTTGTCCTTGGCCCACTCCTTACCCAGAAACTATCACTCAAACTTTCTCCATCCACCTGAATCTCTGCTTGTCCCACCTGCTGAGTATGTCCCGTGTTTTCTGGTTTTATTTCAAATTTCCAGCATCTGCATCCTTTTCTGCTTTTTGCTGAATATTTATGATATGGCCAAGTTTTTGGAGGTCACCTCGTGCCCGTTATACTGTTCCCCATTGCGATCACAAAATCCCTACAGTGCAGAAGGAGGCCATTTGGCCCATTGAGTCTGCACTGACTCTCCAAAAGAGTATCTTATCCAGACCTTATCTCCATAGCCCCATATACTCACCTCATTAATCCCCGTAATTTACATTATCTTTGGACACTAAGGGACAATTTAGAAAGGTCAATCCTTCTCATGGGGAGAGGATGGCCTAGTGGTATTATTGTTAGAGTATTAGTCCAGAAACTCAGCTAATGTTCTGGGGACCTGAGCTCGAACCCCACCCCAGCAGCTGGTGGAATTTGAATTCAATAAAAAAAAATCTGGAATTAAGAATCTACTGATGACCATAAAACCATTGTCAATTGTTGGAAAAACCCATCTGATTCATTAATGTCTTTTAGGGAATCTGCCACCCTTACCTGGTCTGGCCTACATGTGACTCCAGAGCCACAACAATGTGGTTGAATCTCAACAACCCTCAGGCAACTAGGGATGGGTAATAAATGCTGACCAGCCAGCGACGCCTGTGTCCCATGAATGAATAAAATAAAACCCCGCACATCTTTGGACTGTGGGAGGAAAGTGAAGCTCCCAGAAGAAACCTGTGCAGACATGGGGAGAATGTGCAAACTCCACACAGACAGTGACCCAAGGCCGGAATTGAACCTGGGTCTCTGGCGCTGTGAGGCAGCAGTGCTAACCTTGAGAAAGAGAAAAAGAATATAGTTGTTGGGAATAAAATAACCTTGTGCAATCATTGTGTTTGGTAGATCCAAGGCTGAAGACTGTAATTTGCTCGATGGCTAATTAGCATGGATCGCAATGCCACTGGAAACACTTCTCCAGTCTCAAATCAGCTTATCCTAAACACAAAGCATTTCATAACTTAAAGTACAGAAATCTACAGGAACAGAACATCAGCAGTAGGTCAGAACGTGAACAACTGCATATTAATGGCAGAGTGAAAAGGTATGCGGTTATAATTCATCATTATCACGGTTTGTGACTTTTAAACAATATATTCAACAGATTAAAACTAATAACACTCTGGGGTGTCTTTAGCTTCTCTCTGCGATTGAAACAGCCCCTTAAATAAGACAAATGAAGCAGTCTTAAATACATTCAGGAGATTCTGTTATTGCAATGTAATGCGAGCGTCTTCATTCTGAAATAGTTGCACTGATGTACTACCTCCAGTGGGTTATTATTGTCAAAGTCTTTTGGGATGTGCAGTGCCATCAACTGAAGGTGCAAACACTTTCAGTTCAGACTGGGTCGCTGCCGGGAATATTCAGACACTTTTCTGACTAGCTCTGGGCCTTGTGACTGGGATGGCATCCCTACAGTACAGAAGGTGGCCATTCGGCCCATCGAGTCTGTACCGCCAATCCCACCCACACCCTATTCCCGCAATTTGCCCTGCTAATCCCCCTGACTCCGAGGGTCCATTTAGCACGGCCAAACAACCTAACAAGCACGTCTTTGGACTGTGGGAGGAAACTGGAGCATCCAGAGGAAACCCGCACAGACACGGGGAGAACGTGCAGACTCCACACAGACAGTGAGCCGAGGTTGGAATTGAACCTGGATCCCTGGTGCTGTGAGGCAACGCTAACCACTGTGCCACCCATAATTGTGAACTAACAATTGCCAAGTGTCAATGTTTTTTTTTATTCTTTCACTAGATGTGGCCATTGCTGGCTAAGTTAGCATTTATTGTCCATTCCTAGCTGCCCTTGAGAAGGTGGTGATGATCTGCTGCAGTGTGTGTGGTGTAGGTATATACACAATGCTGTTCCAGGGAGTTTCAGGGTTTTGACCCAGTGATAGTTAAGGTGGGGAAGTCTGGTACCAGAGGTCATAGTCTGAGGAAAATGGGTAAACCTTTTAGAACTGAGGTGGGAGGAATTTTCTTCACCCAGAGGGTGGTGAATGTGTGGAACTCGCTACAACAGAAAGCAGTTGAGGTCAAAATGTGTGAGTTCAAGCAGAAATTAGACATAGTTCTTGGGTTTAAAGGGATTAAAGGATATTGGGGGGGGGGGGGAGCGGGGGGTGGGGAGGCAGGATCAGGATAATCTGGCCTACATGTGACTCCAGACCCACAGCAATGTGGTTGACCCTTAAGTGCCCTCTGAGATGGCTGAGTGGGACACTCAGTTTAAAGGCAACTAGGGATGGGCAGTGATGCCAATCAACGTACTGTGAAAAAATAATGGGAAAGAATCTTTCCTTTCCCATTATTTTTCCCATTCCCATCATGAAGGTGTGGTTAATGCAGGAAAGTGGAGCTGAGGCCCCCAGTCAGATTAGTCACTATTTTATTGATAGGTGGAGAAGGCTCGAGGGGCCAAATGGCCTACTCATGCTCTTAGCTCTTATATTATTGTTCCTTTTGAGCATATGGCCCTTTATGATTTTAGAACCTTTTCAAGGGTTGTTGTGACAAGGGAGGCCTGAGCTGTTTTTAATTATTCTCTCAGGTATTAAATTGAAAATTCTCATACCTTTACAGGATTTTATAAAATTCTAAGTGCTCTTCTGCAACAACTCCCACGAGGTACATCATTTTTATGTCACAGCCAGCAAGCCCTCAGTCCCACTTGACTCACTGCCACCGGTTGCATATATTTCTGGAGGTTTAGTCACATGACCTGCCATCGCCAATTGCCCCGCCCCTACACTTCCACCATTGGTCAGCCAACAGGACCCCATCAGTGCCTGCACACACCAATGGGAAAGTGAATTGGCCTTTTGTTAGTCGATTGGATAATTCTTTGACTGTTGGTCAAATGGTTCTTTGCCCCCACATCACATCTCTCTCAGAATTTTAAATTAAGAAATAAAAGATTTAAAGTCATAGAGGTTTACAGCACGGAAACAGGCCCTTCGGCCCAACTTGTCCATGCCACCCTTTTTTTAAACCCCTAAGCTAATCCCAATTACCTGCATTTGGCCCATATCCTTCTATACCCATCTTACCCATGTAACTAAATGCTTTGTCAAAGGCAAAATTGTACCTGCCTCTACTACTACCTCTGGCAGCTTGTTCCGGACACTCACCACCCTCTTTGCAAAAATATTGCCTCTCTGGACACTTTTGTATCTCTCCCCTTTCACCTTAAACCTATGCCCTCTAGTTTTAAACCCCCCTACCTTTGGGAAAAGATATTGACTATCTACCTTGTCTATGCCCCTCATTATTTTATAGACCTCTATAAGATCACCCCTTAGCCTTCTATGCTTCAGAAAAAAGTCCCAGTCTATCTAGCTTCTCCTTATAACTCAAGCTATCAACTCCCAGAAGCATCCTAGTAAATCCTTTCTGCACTCTTTCTAGTTGAATAATATCCTTTCTATAATAGGGTGATCAGAATTGCACACAGTATTTCAAGTGTGGCCTTACCAATGTCATGTACAACTTCAACAAACATCCCAACTCCTGTATTCAATGTTCTGACCAATGAAACCAACCATGCTGAATGCCTTCTTCACCACCCTGTCCACCTGTGACTCCACTTTCAAGGAGTTATGAATCTGTACCCCTAGACCTCTTTGTTCTGTAACTCTCCCCAACGCCCTGCCATTAACTGAGTAAGTCCTGCCCTGGTTCAATCTACCAAAATGCATCACCTCACATTTATCTAAATTAAACTCCATCTGCCATTCATCAGCCCACTGGCCCAATTGATCAAGATTTTGTTGCAATCGGAGATAACTTTCTTCGCTGTCCATTGATAAAAATGGAACAGAAATATTGTCCCTATGATTCTTTGCCCTGTTCATAGCCATGCCCTGAAGATTTTCACTGACTGGACAACCCTGGAGAGATGTCACAGGATCATAGAATCCCTACAGAGCAGAACAGGCCATTCAGCCCATCGGGTTTGCACTGACTCTCCAACAGAGTATTTTACCCAGGCCTTCTCCACCCGCTATCCCTGTAACCCCACAAATGTACCATGGCTAATCCATCTAACCACACATTTTGGGACACCAAAAGGGGAGATTTAGCATGGCCAATCCACTAATCCACCGCGGGTCTTTGGAGTGTAGGAGGAAATGGAGCACCCAGAGGAAACACACGCAGACACAGAGAAAGTGTGCAAACCTCACATGGACAGCCACCCAAGGCCGGAATTGAACCGGGGTCCATGACGCTGTCAGGCAGCAGCGCTAACTAGTAGCCTAGGTAACTAGGATAAGGCAGCACGGTGGCACAGTGGTCAGCGTCAGGTACTTGAGCAAGGTAGTGATTATACACCTGATAAAGGTCTAACTTCTTTTACAATGAATGATCCACAATACTTTCTCAATCATCATACCTAACTAAGATGTTTGTGGACACCCCAGCAACATCTGGATTGACTAAATACATTCCCAATCTAAGCACAGAATAATTCATCACCGTTTCCGTTCAGTCCTGTTGAGATCAAACAGACAGGTAGTCCGGTCTGAAGGACAACCATTGCTTGACAGAGGCTGCTGATGTATTGATCCAGCTGCTCTGATCTTTTATTGAAACATACAAGAACCTGAGGGGGTTTGACAGGATGGAAGGATGTATCCTCTTGTGGGGAAGACTAGAACTAGGTAATCCAGTTTAAGAATAAGAATAAGATAAAGGGCGGCACGGTGGTACAGTGGTTAGCACTGCTGCCTCACAGCACCGGGATTTGGCCTTGGTTCCTGGCTTCGATCCTTGTCTGTGTGGAGTTTGCACGTTCTCCCCATGTCTACATCGGTTTCCTCCGGGTGCTCCGGTTTCCTTTCCCACAGTGCTGGTTAGGGTGCATTGGCCGTGCTAAATTCTCCCGCAGTGTACCCGAACAGGTGCCGGAGTGTGACGACTAGTGGATTTCCACAGTAACTTCATTGTGGTGTTAATGTAAACCGACTTGTGACACTAATAAATAAACTTCACAAACGAGGAGAATTTGTTCCTCTCAGAGGGTCAACAGTCTGTGAAATTCTCGAACCAGAGAGCTGATGGAGGCCGGGCCATTGAATTCATTTCAGTCTGAGTTAGATAGATTTTGGGAGTTGAGGGATTTGAGGGGAAGACAGGGAAATGGAGTTGAGACCACAACCAGGGCAGCCATGATCTTATCGAATAGCAGAGCAGGCTTGATGGGCCGAATGGCCTAACCCTGCTCCTAAACCTGATGTTGTGATGTACCGTCATCGCTTTTGCTAATTTTAATTACCAGACCTGATAACCCGACAGTTCTGGGATAGAAAACCAATGCACTGCATCGATTTGCAGCTGTTTAACAAACAGGACAAGCTGAAGCAACATTGGTGCAAAACAGCAATTCTTTCAAATACTTCATTTGTGAGACATGGGCATCGCTGGCTGGGCCAGCATTTATTGCCCAACCCCTAACTAGCCAAGGTCAGTTGAGAGTCAACCACCTTTCTGTGGCTCTGGAGTCACATGTAAACCAGACTGGGTAAGGACAGTAGATTTCTTTCCCTGAAGGACATGAGTGAATCAGATGGGTTTTTCCTGACAATTAACAATGGTTTCATGGTCATCACTAGAATCTTAATTCTAGATATTTTTTACTGAATTCAAATTCCATCATCTCCCGTAGTAGGATTCGAACGCAGGTCACCAGAACATTAGCTAGTTTCTGGATAGATAGTCCAGCAATAATACCACTCGGCCATCGCCTCCCAAGCTTTACAAACAAGGTTTTGATTGTCCGCCCTCCTTATGTGACCTGGTGTCAAATTTCACCTGATCTAGTTTACACAAGACAACATGGAACTTTTTGCTACATTAAAATGTGCGATGGTTCTGGTTGCTGTTATATTGCATATCATAGCGCCTTGTCCTCGATGTTGGATTCTCCAATGGAATGTTTACTGATGTATTCCTAGTCGCACACACTGCAAAAAGAAAGGATTCATAGAAACATAAAGTCTCTACAGAGCAGAAGGAGGCCAATTGGCCCATTGAGTCTGCACCAACCACAATCCCACCCAGGCCCTATCCGCATAACCCCATGCATTTACCCTGTTAATCCCCCTGACACTAAGGGTCAATTTAGCACAGCCAATCCACTTAACGCACTCATCTTTGGAGTGTGGGAGGAAGCCAGATTACCCGCAGGAAACCCACGCAGAGATGGGGAGAATGTGCAAACTCCACACAGAGAGCTACCTGAGGCCGGAATTGAAATAGGGTCCCTGGTGCAGTTGGGCAGCAGTGTTAACCACTGTGCCACCGCAGTTAACCACGAGGCCACACATAACCAGGCTTAAATGAAATGGCATTGGATCCAAGCAGCACCACAGTAGGATGTAACTGAAAACATTGGATGGCACTGTGGCACAGTGATTAACACTGCTGCCTTACAGCACCAGGGACCCCGGTTCAATTCCCGGCTTGGGTCACTGTCTGAGTGGAGTCTGCACGTTCTCCCTTGGGTTTCCTCTGGGTGCTCTGGTTTCCTCCCACAATCCGTAAGATGTGCTGTTTGGGGTGCATTGGCTGTGCTAAATTCTCCCTCAGTGTACCCGAACAGGCGCCAGAGTGTGGCGACTAGGGGATTTTCACAGTAACTTCATTGCAGTGTTAATGTGACACTAATAAATAAACTTTAGATTGTCCAGAGTCACGGTAATATTGCACTTGCATACACTGGCATCATCCAATCCTTAAGGGGTAACAGTAATGCCATTATTATAGTTAATTTAACAGTGTTTTGAAATGTTACCCTTTAAAATGCCACAACACACGTATTGACCAACTTTCAGATTAGTCTGCCTCAGAGAAGTGTCCCTGGGTGACCAGTAATCTCCTCAACCTTTGCTTCCACTCTTTCTAAAATGGACTTTCAATCATTCCACAGCACCCGGGATATCTGATTGTTGTTGTAGCCTTCAGTTCCAATTAATATTGAACATCAAATGAAATAATCCTGAGAAACGTGTGGGTTAAAGCCATGGCAGGGAGCTCTCTGAAGGATTCTCACTACACCACAGGTACATTGTGGACCCACTGCTGCTCCCTGGAGCACAAGCCAGCCATGGAATAAAAATGGACAGAATGACATTGTCAGGCTGCTGAACGACTCTACTTTGAACCCAGGCAGCAGTTTTGATGCTATTGTTAGTTTAAAGTCACTAGGGTGCCAAGGAGAGGAAAGAACAGCCAAGGTTCCCACTATACTGATTACTATCCAAAGTTTAAAGCTTATTTATTAGTATCACAAGTAGGCTTACATTAACACTGCAATGAAGTTACTGTGAAAATCCCCTAGTCACCACACTCCGGAGCCTGTTCAGATACACTGAGGGAGAATTTAGCATGGCCATTGCACCTAACCAGCACGTCTTTCAGACTGTGGAAGGAAACCAGAGCACCCGGAGGAGACACACGCAGACACGGGGAGAACATACAAACTCCACACAAACAGTGGCCCAAGCCAGGAATCGAACCTGGGTCCAGCACTTGGCATGTGATAGCATTCAGGGCTGTGGGCCAAGTGCTGGCAGGTGGGATTAGGTGGGAGTTCAGGTGTTTCTAATGTGTCAGTGTGGACCCAATGGGCTGAAGGGCCTCTTCTGCACTGCATGATTCTATGATGCTCAGCCAATCAGAGCTGACCCTCCAACCAATCAGCATCCTTTCTTCCTGCAGCTGTCATTGATTTAAATTTAGCAATCTTTCATTTGTCCTGATGAGTGTCAGATGCAAATCTTTGGCAACATGTTTCTTTTCAACAATATAAAAGTTATTTAGAAATGCAGTGACTGCTGTTATGTAAGAAAAAGGTGATAAAGAGTTTTAAAGAGACACAGAGGAATGTTTTGAACAATTAGATGGCCAATGCTAACCTTACCTGCTTACTCTTGTCCTATGGCAGAATTTAAAAAGATGAACCTTCTGTGGATGGAACGATCCCTTACCCCAGAGGATTGGCTGCAGCAATATGTTCTGGCCAGAATTTGCCCGTGGCTGGGATTCTCCAGTCCCGCTGCAGTGAGTGGAGTTTTGGCCGAGTGCCAAATTCTCCATTCTGGCTGGCAGCGGTGACGGGGTGTTAGGCATTAGGGAATTTTGGCCCCTATGTGAACTTTGGCAACAGGAACGCTTTTCCTTCAACCTAACAAACTGGCATCTCGAGAACTGAAATGTGTTTTGGAGACTCATTGGCTTAGTTTGAGGCCCCCCAACAAATGGATCCTTGTGAGTATTCATCACTTCCTTCCAACTGGGTCAACAGTTTGCTTTCAATATTGTGACCTTTAATTTTAGCATGTATAAATGTATCAAATATCTTCTGGAAGACTGAAAAAATATATTACTAATGCTTTAGTTACCTCCTCAGAAAGAAAAATCAATCATCTTCATTGGGTATGATCTACTGTTTACCAATCCATGTTGTCTCTCTCTCTCGAATCACCTGAGGTTTTTCTCAGTGCTTGATCACTCTGCCTTTAACTGAAGATTCTAATAACTTCCCCATATTCAACAAAACAAAACAGAGATAGTCATCGACTTCAGGAAGCATAGGGGAGAGCATGCCCCTGTCTACGAAGTAGAAAGGGTCAACAGCTTCATGTTTTTACGTATCCAGATCATCAACAACCTATCCTGGTCCCCCCCATGCCGATGCTATATTTAAGAAAGCCCACCAATGTCTCTACTTTCTCAAAAGACTAAGGAAATTTGGCACGTCAGCTACGACTCTCACCAACTTTAACAGATGCACCATAGAAAACATTCTTTCTGGTTGTAACACAGCTCAGTATGGCTCCTGCTCTGCCCAAGACCGCAAAGGAACTAGAAAGGTTGTGAATGTAGCCCAATTTATCACACAAACCAGCCTCCCATCCATTGACTCTGTCTACACTTCCCACTGCCTCAGAAAAGCAGCCGGCATAATTAAGGACCCCACGCCCCCCTGGACATTCTCTCTTCCATCTTCTTCAATCAGGAAAAAGATACAAAAGTCTGAGGTCACGTACCAACCAACTCAAGAACAGCTTCTTCCCTGCTGGTATCAAACTTTTGAATAGACTTACCTTGCATTAAGTTGATCTTTCTCTACACCCTAGCAATGACTGTAACAATGCATACTGCACTCTGTCCTTTCCTTCTCTATGAACGGTATGCTTTGTCTGTGTAGCGTGCAAAAAACAATACTTCTCACTGTATATTAATACATGTGACAATAATAAATCAGATCAAATCAATCGTGATCACTGGAAATGTAAAAAGAAAACAGGAGATGCTGGAAAGACACAACCTGCTCATCAGGGTCTGGATCTGAGAAACCAATGTTTATGTTTTTTTTCAAAGTCACTTTTTCTAAGAGTTAAAGTACAGAAGGTGGCCATTCGCCCCATTGTGTTCATACCAATTCTCCAAACGAGCAACAGCATGACGATAGCCTCGTTATATTATCGCTACAGAAACTCAGCTCGTGTTCCAGGGACTGATGTTAAGTAATTGCTTGTTTTCTCCCCCCGCAACTCTTTTTTTAAAAATAACAAGGTTACACTCGCCACCCTCCAATCAGACTGTTCCAGAACCTGCAGAATTTTGGAAGATGACAGCCGACACATCCGCTATTTCCATGGCCTTTAGTTTCTGGGATGGAGACCCCGGGGATTTAGTGGCTTTCAGTCCCAGTCATTTCTCCAGCACTTATTGTTTTAGGAATACCAGTTCTGTCCAATTCTGACTAGACCTTTGGTTCCCTAGCATTTCTGAGAAGTTGTTTGTGTCTTCCCCCATGGAGACAGATCTAAACCAGTTGTTTAATTGCTCTGCCAGTTCCTTGTTCTCTATTCTAACTTCACCTCTTTCAGACTGCAACACACCTAAATTGGCCTTCCCAAATAATTTTCTTCTTATATACTTATAATAACTTGCTACAATCTGCTTTTATATTACTGGTAAAAACTTTAGACAGCTAGACAGTAAGAGATAAGCAGAAGATGGTTCACTCAGTAACTCCAAGTGGCAACAGACACTTCCACACGCATGTTGTAGCCTGGAGCTCTGGTGGTGGGGGTGCCAACATGTCTGCCATGACATGGATGATCAGGAATCTCTCCTGCTCTTACTATTGGGTGACATGCTGGCACTGTGGTTAGCACTGCTGCCTCACTGCACCAGGAACCTGGGTTCAACTCCAGGCTTGGGTCACTGTCTGTGCGGAGTCTGCACATTCTCCTCATGTCTGTGTGGGCTTCCTCCAATGCTTCAGTTTCCTTCCACAATCTGAAAGAAGTGTTGGTTAGGTGCATTGGCCACGCTAAACATTCCCTCAGTGAACCCAAACAGGCACTAGAGTGTGGCCACTAGGGGATTTTCACAGTAACTTCATTGCAGTGTTGATGTAAGCCTACTTGTGACTAATAAATAAACTTTAAACTTTTCTTGGTAAGGGGCCGATAACAATTGTTGGCTGTGTGTCCTGCAATGAAGCACCTTGGGCTGTTTTACCAAGTTAAAAGGGTTGTAAGAACATTGTTGCAGTGCGCGTGGACTGTCCTTCTTGGTACCGTGCCTTTGGGAAGCGGAGAAAGGGAGAAAATTTGAGAGGCAAGCAAAGATGGGACGCAGTTTCAAAATAGTGTTTCCATGTACAGCTGCACATTAACATGCTGGAGCAACACAACCGACTCACATCACCTAGAATGAAATGCTGGTCGTTTAACACAAAGAGACTATATTCATGGAGAAGCAGGTTATACAATTTATCCTCTGCCAAACTGCCTGCTACCAGACAAATATCCATAGACCAATAATTAGATTGTCATTCACAGATGGTAATGATTTTGCTGAATTTTCCAAAGCAGTATTATTGCAATAGTATTTTAATGAAGTCAGTTGAGATCTTTGCTGTTATCCGTGGCGCAGCCCTCACCTCACTGTTAGTGGGCTGTGAGTTCTGGCTGATACTCCCAGTGTAGTGCTGAAGGAGAGCTGCATTGATGGAAGTCCCATCTTTCAGATGAGAGGTTAGAGGAGGGAATGAATGACTTGAGTCTTCCAAGACCGTGCAGAACTTCAACAAAATGGCTTTGTTCAATGTGCATGAGGGAGAGCAGAACTCGTGACTGTAACTACAACTTTCTTCTGATCCACTGATCAACGGGTCTTATGTTTTCTTACATCCAGTTCTTTACATTGTAAAGTGTTACATTTCAAGTCGGTCATCAGATTGTTACCTTGAATTGGTTACAGTCTGTTTTTGATTACATTATATAGTTCAATTGTCTTGGATGCTTCAGCTTTAATCACAATGTGGACATCACGTGGCATGGCGGAAGAGTGGTTAGCACTGCTGCCTCTCAGTGCTTGGACATGGGTTTGAGTACTGGTTTGGTGGTTGTCTGCATGGAGTTTGCACATTCTATCCATATCTGAGTGCGTTTCCTCCAGGTGCTCCAGTTTTCTCCCACACTCCAAAGATCTGCGGGTTAGGTGGATTGTCCGTGCTAAATTGCCCCTTAATGTCAGGGGAACCTGCCCCTTAGCAGGACAAATGCATGGGGTTATGAGGATAGGGCTTGGGTAGGATTATGATTGGTACAGACTCGATGGGCCAAATGTCCTCATTCCGCACTGTAGGGATTCTATGACTCTATGATCTCCTGTCCACCTGTTTACAATATCAAAGCGTTATGTTTGTCAAACTGATTTTGATGGGGTATTAATTGTCCCATCTCCTGGATATTTAATTAAGTTTTCAGAGGAACAATAGCTCCTCTAGACCTTTTGGAGCCTTGATAATTGACATCAATTCTCTAATGTTTGCTGAAACCTTGGAGCGATACCTTCTGGTGGGTGACTGTTTTAGTGTTGTCCAAGATGTACTTATTTGTATTTTGTCCTGTCTGCCTGTGGTGAGTGTGGATACTACAGAGCTGTCGGCTTAACCCTTTCCATACCTTCCTCTCCTGCTGTGGCCCACAGTCCCGGGTTTGCCCTACTGGAGGCTAACATAGGAACATAGGAATCAGGAGCAGGAGTTGGCAAATACAACCCTTTGAGCCTGTTCCGCCATCCAGTCAGGTCATGGCTGATCTCCTCCTGGGGTTTAGATCTACCTCCCCACCTGTTTCCCATATCCCTTTAACACAGTTTTTTCATCGGAAATGTATGACGGACTCTCTCAGCTGGATACAAAAGATCCCTTTGTACAACTTCGAAGAAGAGCAGGGGAGTTAGCCCCGCTGTCCTGTCCAATATTGATTCCCTCAATCAATGTCACCCAAACAGATTATGTGGTCATTTCCATAGCGCTGTCTGTAAGAGTTCGCCGTGTGCTAATGGGCTGTTTCTGTGCTGTGCAGCTGTGAATACACTTCAAAAATGTTTCATCGACTGTAAAGCACTTTAAGGCATCCAGTGGCCATGAGCAGTCTTTGTTTATTTTCTTTTAATCTCCCTTGTTAACCGTGGAAATCACAGGGACTGCAGCGGTTCAGGAAGACCAGGCAAACACTGGGCTTCTGAAGGGCAGTTAGAGATGGGCAGTTAGAGCTGGCCTTGTCAACCCCCAGAATCCATCAGAACCAACTTTCCACTTCCTTGAACAGAAATCTGTATCGATGAAAAAGTTAAGGCAAGGCCAGTTGTTTGATGGGAAATCCAGAACGTTTTTTCCTGAAGTTGTAGCATTCCATGGAATTGTACAGCACGGAGACAGAGTATCCTGTGTCAGTGGGTTATGCTAGAGTCATAGAGGTTTACAGCATGGAAACAGGCCCTTCGGCCCAACTTGTCCATGCTGCCCTTTTTTAAATCACTGAGTTCATTTGGCCCATATCCCTCTCTATACATCTTACCCATCTAACTATCTAAATGCTTTTTAAACAACAACATTTTATCCACCTCCACTGCTATCTCTGGCAGCTCGTTCCAGACACTCACTATCCTCTGTATGAAAAATTGGATGCTTTTGTATCTCTCCCCTCTTCCCTTAAACCTATGTCCTCTAGTTTTAGACCCCCCTACCTTCGGGAAAACATATTGACTACCTAGCTATACTCATTGGAATTCAGAAGAATGAGGGGAGATCTTATAGAAACATCTAAGATTATGAAGGGAATAGATAAGATAGAAGCAGGGAAGTTGTTTCCACTGGCGGGTGGAACTAGAACCAGGGGCATGGCCTCAAAATAAGGGGGAGTAGATTTAGGTCTGAGTTGAGGAGTAACTTCTTCACACAAAGGGTTGTGAATCTGTGGAATTCCCTGCCCAGTGAAGCAGTTGAGGCTCCCTCATTGAATGTTTTTAAGGCAAGGATAGATAGATTTTTGAATAGTAAAGGAATTAAGGGTTATGCCCCTTAGTTCTAGTTTCACCTGCCAGCGGAAACAATTTCCCTGCTTCTACCTTATCTATTCCCTTCACAATCTAATATGTTTCTATAAGATCTCCCCTCTTTCTTTTGAATTCCAATGAGTATAGTTCCAGCCTGCTCAGTCTCTCTTAACCAGCAGCTGAACTGATGTTTTAACTTTCCACGAGCGCTGTGAGTATAGCCAGCGAGGCTGGGAGTGGAGCATGACAATACCATTACAGGCATTGCTTCAAAAACTGTCTCAAAATAATCCGCTGAAATGGAGACGGCACCAATTTAATCAAAACCACTACAGCTTCAACTTGATTGGTGTCAGCAAGCATCCGAAAATCAGGAGAGTCATTCAGAGTGCCAAAAAAGTAGAAATCAATAAGACTGCAGAGAGATTTACAAGGATGTTGCCAGAACTCAAGGGACTGAGTTATAGGGAGAGAATGGAGAGGTTAGGACTTTTTTCTTTGGAGCGTAGGTGACTGAGGGGTGACCTTATGGAGGTGTCTAAGATCGTGAGGGGCATGGACAGGGTGAATGCACTCAGTCTTTTTCCAGAGTTGGGGAATTGAGAACTAGAGGGCATCGGCTTAAGTGAAGAGGGGAAAGAATTAATGGGAACCTGAGGAGCAACTTTTTTTACGCAGAGCGGGGTACGTGTGTGGAATAAGCTGTCGGAGGAAGTGGTTGAGGCAGGGACGTTGACAATATTTAAAAGGCATTTGGACAGATACATGGATAGGAAAGGTTTAGAGGGATATGGACCAAATGCAGGCATGGACCAGTTTGGCTGAAGGGCCTGTCTCCATACCATAGATAAGAACATAAGAACTAGGAGCAGGAGTAGGCAATCTGGCCCCTCGAGCCTGCCCCGCCATTCAATAAGATCATGGCTGATCTTTTCGTGGACTCAGCTCCACTTTCCCGCTTACCTGGTCTGGCCTACATGTGACTCCAGAACCCCAGGAATGTGAACGACTCTCAACTGCCCTCCAAGGGCAATTAGGGATGGACAATAAATGCTGGCCAGCCAGCGACGCCCATGTCCCATGAATTAATTAAAAAAACTGAAATATCTCCGTATTACCCATCAATTTACAACAAGCAAAGGGTAAAATAGGACAGCAAAAATCACTGAGGGGATAAGACACCACCGAGATGTATCAATGCTCTTCATTCATCTCAGTCAAGAATGATTTCCACCTTACTGCCATCAGACACGTGTAGGAATCTAAGCTGATCTCACTCGGCCTGTTTTTCAGTGGCAGCACAGAGTCAAAGGCACCACTTTCATCATGCTGTCTCCCATATCCGAGGAACACTGTCAACATGTGGTGGCAGAGTGTTACAGATCAGTCAGGGAGTCTGAGATGCCGTGGATACATACCACTTTCCAGGTATGTTGTAGTCTGAACCTATGGTAGGGACTCCAATTTCTTTCCATCACACGGCTGACCAGAAGTCACTCCCACCCTTACCACCTGCTATTGGCGTGTTTGGAAGGATTTGAGAGTTGATATTTTACCTGTTTGGTCATGTAACCTGTTAGAAATGCACCTTACTAGGCCGTGAAATCCTGGACTGACTCTTGAAGATTCTGGCTCAGAGGCAGGTATGTTACCCACTGCATTAACAGCCCCCACCAAACTGCATCAGGCAATTTTTCAGGACATTCCCAGGAGTGGTTGCCTTAAAGAGAGGTCAGGACCTTCTGTATTTTAAGAGCCTAATGTCTGATTGAAGCCCACTCCAAAGCTTTAGGTCTATTCTTCTTGAGTTTTAGAATCATAGCCTAGTAAACAGACGTCTCCTGAAATGTCAGTTTCTTTATTTTTAAGGTTGATGTAATGATAAAAGGAGCAGGTAGTGTTTAATCGCGCATTGATCATCCATTCCCCGTTGTCCTAGGAAAATGGGGATGAGTCTTATCCTAAACACAGTGGTCCATGTGCTGATGGCATTCCCATTGTGGTATCAGAGAGGGATTCTGGGATTTTGACCTCATGATAAAAAAGAAAGGTATTTAAGCTCAAATGTTGTAAAACCTCAAGTCAGATCATGAGATGATGACTTTCATGATCTCTCAGCCTATGTATCTCTGTAACCTCCCCCAACGCCAATAATTCCGAGATCTCTTCATGTTCCAATTCTGGCCTCTTGCTCTTCCCGATCTCCAACATCGTGTGCCACTTGCGGTCGTGCCTTCAGCTAACTGGGCACTAGGATCTGGAATTCCCTCCTTCAACCATCCTTCCTCCTTCTGTCCTCCTTCAAGACGCTCCTTAAAACCAACTTCTTTGACTAAGCTTTTGGTCACCTGTCCTGGTATCTCCTTCTGTGGTTCAGTGTCAAATATCGTTGATAATGTTTCTCTGTGGGTGTTTTGCGGGGTTAAAGGAGGCTCAATAAGTACAAGTTGATTGTGTTGATGGTGCTACAACAATCTTGCAGCTGTTGCCCTTCGTGGTGGTGGGGTTGAAGATCTGGAAGATTCTGTCAAAGTAGCTTTGACAAGTAGTTGTGTTAATCCTATTGATAGTAGGTACAATCCACAATGGGGTAAATTTTCCCGTTCCCTCTGCCACGGGAATTGTAATGGGCGAGGGGTGGACCATGGAAAGGTCCGTTGACCATGGGCCGGATTTTCCGGTTTCGGGGAGAGCAGGGCCCAGAAAGTTCCACTCAATGTATTGATGAAAGATGTCTGGAGCAACTAAGATTCGTTGTCTCATTGGGAAGATGTCCTTATTCACTCCCAAATTATTCATTCTGCATCTCTGAACCGGCTAGAATTTCATTTGCTCATCATATCACTCAGGCAACTTAACATATCAACCTTGTATCATGGTGTTGTCTAGGCAATGTTCAGCGTAAAGAGCTAAAGAGATTTAACTTAATTGTGATATAGCAGTTGCAACTGACTTTGATATCTGTGCTTAAAGTGCAATCAGAAACCAACCAATCTCTGGAGCAGTTCAGACATGTAACTCTCCTTCCTTTTCAATTACTGAGTTATTTTTACAACCATGGATGAGTGGGTGAAATATGTAGGTCCATTTACTGCGATGTTATTTTGCAGTTCAAGGTTAACACCACAGTAGCATTATGTTTGAAAGCTGGATGATATTATGCATTAAGAAATATTCCTGCAATGCAGAGCAAGCAATAGGTATGTCAGATCTCTCTGCTCTGTCATTCTCCTTAAGGCCCTTGCCCATCCTGCTTAATGTTTTCACATCCAATATTCAGGCGAGTTTCTGTTTTAAACAAACAAAAAGTTAGCATGTGTTGGACATAATCGACCTACATTGCTTGTTCAGTCTGCCAAGGGATTACGAGAAATACTCACGTTTATCCACCACAATATTCGGGTATCCGAAAGAATTTCTCTCTGAAGTGAGGTCACTGTTGTAGTGCCACAACCCATGAGCGCACAGCAAGATCCCACAAACAACAGACCCTTTTGTCTGAGGTTGAGGGATGCCCAATTGTGTCCAATGGAGAAGAGATTTGTTTGGTGAGCTGGGAGAGTGGGAGAAACATCTTGACCCACGAGCAAGGCAGGAAAGGCACTTACATCTTCCAAGGAGCACTGCTGCCTCTCCAGCCAATGGATGTCCTGAACCTTTGCAAACACGATCATCCAGGCTGGAAGAGGATAAAATCTGAAGCATTTAGTCACATTCAAATTTTTAAATGAGCAATCCATGCTGATTGGCCATTGTCACTCACCCTTGTTCCATTAAAAGTGGAGGTAGATTAAAGTGTTAAAATTTATTTATTGGTGTCACAAGTAAGGCTTACATTAACACTGCGATGAAGTTATTGTGAAAATCCCCTCGTTGCCACACTCCAGTGCCTGTTCGGGTACACTGAGGGAGAATTTAGCACGGCCAATGCACCCTAACCAACATGTCTTTTGGGCTGCAGGAGGAAACCGGAGCATCCAGAGGAAATGCACCCAGACACGGGGAGAACGTGCAGACTCTGTGCAGACTGTGACCCGACTCAAGAACAGCTTCTTCCCTGCTGCCATCAGACTTTTGAATGGAACTATCTCATACTCAGTTGATCTTTTTCTACACCCTATCTATGACTGTAATGCACTACATTCTGCACTCTCTCCTTTCCTTCTCTATGAATGGTATGCTTTGCCTGTATAGCACGCAAGAAACAATACTTTTCACTGTACGTTAATACATGTGGCAATAATAAATCAAACCAAACTCCATGATGGGAATCGAATTCAGGCCCTTGGTGCTGTGAGGCAGCAGTGCTAACCATTATGATGGATTGGAGGTGGGATGAATTTAGATTTGAGATCTTGACAGACAAACTGAACCAAACCCACCTGTCCTGGAGGAGCAGTTAAAAATTCCCAACCTCCACCTTCACACTGACAGATCTCAGATCCTCGTAACGCTTTTGTCTTTGGTTTGATGTCAATCCTTGGTTTGATGATGTTTCTGCAAAGCACCTCGCGAACTTTGCTATGTTAAAGATTTTATCTGAATATAAGTTGTTGTTGTGGCAGCTTGGACCCATTAGAGAACCTAATGACGTAAGGAAACAAACTGAGCACATCCAGCTCTCAGTTGGAGAAAAATCTACCTGTGCTAATTAACATTGCTGATCTTCTTACTCACTCAAATTAACCTCCTTGAAAAAGTCAAAGCATTTGTTTAAAAAGCTGATGTCCAAAAAAAAATCCTAAGTGAGTTAAAATCAGGCAGAGAGATTGTGAAACATAAAATTCTCAGCATTATTTCTCTCTGTACATGCAAAGCAAATCCAATCTGCTAGAACATAATACCTAACTATAATTACAATATCTTTATTCATTCGTGGGACATAGAGTCATAGAGGTTTACAGATGGAAACAGGCCCAACTTGTAGTGGATATGTTAAATTTCCCCTTATTTTAATCCCCTTTTTTTAACCCTAAACTAATCCCAACATGGGTGTCGCTGGCTAAGCCAGCATTTATTGCCCATCCCTAGCTGCCTTTGAGAAGGTGGTGGTGAGCTGCCTTTGAATCGCTGCAGTCCATGTGCTGTGGGTTGAGACAACAAAAGCTTATAATGGGATGTCTAGTTTTTTTTTTAACCCATTCAAAGGGATGCAGGTTTGGTGAACTGTTTGTGCTACAAACCTTAATGGGGTGGGGTCACATTTTGGATGGTCTCTCATCTTCCACTTTTGAATCAGTTGGCTGCATTGCCCATGCCCTGATTGGAATCAGTCGCACTCTGTCCGCTGTCCAGGAGGGAGGTCAAAGCCAGGGAAATCTTGTTGCGAGATCAGCTATGAAGCTTTGGTTTCTCATCATGCATGTGTCCCACAATTGTCTGGACAGAGAGTTAATACCAGCCACCGAATATTAGCTGCTGTCTCCTGGAATGGCCAGTTGGTATTTAAACACTTACTTGGGTTTGTGGGAGGGGAAGGGGGCAGGGGTGGAGTTGATGACAACCTATGCATGGTCTCTCTGCTTGTGTTAGCTCACTGAGAACATCACCTGGAAGACAACTGAATGTCCAAATGTGGCATCTTGGTCATAGGAATAGGAGTAGACCATTCAGCCCCTCGAGGTTGCTCTGTGCCATTCAATAAAGTTATGCCTGATTCCAAGTCAGAAAAGCATTAAAATGATTGAATGTATAATTGTGATGGACTGCAAGCGAAGTTTTAACTTGATACAAAAGCCCAACTATTGACTTCTTCTGAAGTTTTATGTCACAGTGCAACTGGAGGTTAAATTACCTGCTACCATTAGTGATAGGCTCTAATCAGAAAGTTGTGGGTTCGAGTTAATCTCCAGGATTTAATCCAGGATGGCATTCCCGATGAGGTACTGCTGGAAGTGGCATCTTTTGGAGAGACATTAAACTGAGACCCTGTCTTTCAGGGAATTTAGCATGTCCGCTACATCCCTCACCAATTTCTACAGATACATCTGCGAAGAATGCGTTCTATGGTGCATCACGGCTTGGTATGGCTCCTGTTCTGACTAAGGCTACAAGAAACTACAAAGGGTTACAAACATAGCCAAGTCCATCACACAAACCAGCCTCCCACCCATTGACTCTGTCTACACTTCCCACTGCCTCAGAGAGCAACCAGCACAATCAAGAGCTCCGCGCAACCCAGACATTCTCTCTTCCACCTTCTTCCAATGGGTAAAAGATACAAAAGTCTGAGGTTACGTACCAACTGACTCAAGAACAGTTTCTTCCCTGCTGCTGTCAGACTTTTGAATGGACTTGCCTTGCATTATGTTGATCTTTCTCTACACCCCGTCTATGACTGTAACACTACATTCTGCACTCTCTCGTCTCCTTCTCACTTATGTACTCTATGAACGGTGTGCTTTGTCTGCATGGCGCCCAGGAAACAATACTTTTTACTTGTGTCCCAAAACATGTGACAATAATAAACCAAATCAAGTCAAATCCTCTGTGGTGGATGTGAATGATCCATTTCTGAAAAGAGGTGGGATGGGATTTCCCTGCTGTGATCGCTCCGAAACCGAAAATCCCATCTGAGGTCAACAGATCTTTCCATGGTCCGCCCTTCGCTCGCTCCGACTCTTGTGGCAGGTGGGATGGTAAAATTCGCCTTGTGCTGAGTTAATATTCATCCCTCAGTGAGCATTACCAGCAACAGATTAGCTGGTCATCCCTCTGAATGCACAGCACGGTGGCACAGTGGTTAGCACTGCTGCCTCACAGCGCCAGGGTCCCAGGTTCAATCCCTAGCCTTGGGTCACTGTCTGTGTGGAGTTTGCACATTCTCCCCGTGTTGTGTGGGTTTGCTCCGGTTTCCTCCCACAGTCCAAAAAACATGCTGGTTGGGTACATTGGCCACGCTAAATTCTCCCAGGTGCTGGAGCGTGGCAACTAGGGAATTTTCACAGTAACTTCATTGCTGTGTTAATGTAAGCCTGCTTGTGACACTAATAAATAAGCTTTATATGCATATGGCGGGCATGGTTTCCTACAGAGAAGCAGTGACGACACTCCATAAGTCAATCATTGCCTGTGGGGTGTGTTGTCCCATGCAAGGTGTCAGGCACACAAATGCCCTTCATTCAACCTGGGAGCACAACAAATGCAGCCATCAAGAGCTGATGCGCCAGCTTTATTAAGCTTTAATAGGCCATCCTACCAATAAGAAGATAGATTGCGTGACTTTAAAAGAGCCTCGACTGTCTGGAAGAGTAACCTCTAAATCACTTCTCCAGGTTTGGAAACGTGGCTGTATTGAATATGATCCACCAAGCAATGATCTTTTTCTGCCACCATCTGTCTCGCTGCATTCCAAAACCCTTAAACCAAATCCAAAACAAAAAAATACCATTTGGCAAGGCCATGATGCATGAAGTGTTTGCAGCAGTCTTCCTGGCCTGACTGGGTATTTAGAGGTATTAATCAGGTTTGATGTTATGTTGGATCCATCTTCTCAGACTGCGGTTACTACACAAGAGCTCGATGCTAGTTTAACCTTGCGAGGATTACGGAGATATTTACAAGGAATCGTAGAAGCTTACAGCTCAGAAGGAGACCGTTCAGCCCATCATACTTCTGCTGGCTCTTCGAAAGGGCTGTTCAATTAGTCCCACTCCCCTACCCCGTCCCTTCTTCACAGCCCTTTTTCCCCTAAATTACCCCCTTTTGAGCATTTATCTGATTTGCCTTTGAAAAGTTCCTATTGAATCCCCTTCCATCGCCTATTTGTGGCAAAGCTTTGGTGGCATGGTGGCAGTGTGGTTAGAACTGCTGCCTCACAGCCCCAGGGACCTGGGTTTGATTTCGGGCCTTGGGTCACTGTGTGTGTGGAGTTTGCACATTCTCCCCGTGTCTGCATGGGCTTCCTCCGTGTGATCCGGTTTCCTCCCACAGTCCAAAGGTGTTTAGATTAGAAGGATTGGCCATGCTAAATTGCTCCTTAGTTTCACATGATAGCTAGATTAGACGGATAAGTCATGGTAAATGTTTGGGGTTACTGGGTTGGGGCGTGTTGGGACTGTGGTGGGGGGGGTGTAGGTTGCACAGAGAACCTGGGTAAGATACTCTGTCGTAGAGTCAGTGCAGACCCAATGGGCCGAATGGCCTCTTCTGCACTTTAGGGATTCTATGATTCTATGATTTCAGATCGCAACACCTTGCTGTGTAAAATATCAATGCTCCTCATGTCCGTTACTGGTTCTTTTGCCAATGACTTCAATGTCAGAGTAAAGATACACTGCAATGGCCCATTCATTCAGTGAATTCCATTGATAAAGACATACACTATGCCCACAAGAACCTGTCAACATTATTAATGGTTTGGTTGCAAATTTTATACTTATAAAGGCATCCTTTACTCAAAAGCTTGTGTGCATAATACGTCCAAGCAAAACAACACCATACCGTTTGTTGAACTTAAATCAAGCGGAATATTTACACGCGAATACCTTCCGTTATTTCATTAGGAAGGAGTTTGATGCCCTGAAAACAAATATAAGCCAAGTTCTATTTTAAAGCTGTTACTTTCTTGTTTGCTATAAATGCGGCCATCAGTCACGGTCTCAGCAACTGCAGACCGGATGTGGGGTTGAGTTCTTGCTCTCAAAGAGTGGAAACTCATTGCTGACCTACAATGCTGTGCATTTATATAGCGCCTTTAATGCAGTTCAACATCCCGAGGTGCTTCGCAGGACGTACATGAGACGACATGAACAAAGAACAATACAGCACAGGAACAGGCCCTTCGGCCCACCAAGCCTGCGCCGACACATGATTTCTATCCCTCCCTTCACCTCTCGTTCATGTGTCTATCAAGATACATCTTGAATGTTGCTAATGAGCCTGCTTCCATCACCTCGTCTGGCAGTGCCAGTGAAAAACATTCCCTGCACATCTCCCCTAAACTTACCCCCTCTTATCTTAAACCTGTGTCGTCTTATAGTTGACGTTTCCACCCTGGGATGAAGCTTCTGACTATCCACCCTATCCATGCCTCTTATAACATTGTAGACATCTATCAGGTCACCCCTCAGTCTCTGTCTTTCCAGCGATAACAATCCGAGTTTATCCGACCCCTCCTCATTGCGAATATCCTCCAGACCAGGCAACATCCTGGTAAACCTTGGATAAAGGCAAAGGACTGCGGAAGCTGGAACCTGAAACCAAAAGAGAAAATGCTGGAAAATCTCAGCAGGTCTGGCAGCGTCTGTAAGGAGAGAAAAGAGCTGACGTTTCGAGTCCAGATGATCCTTTCTCAAAGCTTTGACAAAGGATGTAACTCCCCACTCACCTGATGAAAGAACAGCGCTCCGAAAGCGAGTGGCATTTACTACCAAATAAACCTGTTGGACTTTAACCTGGTGTGGTGAGACTTCTTACTGTGTTTACCCCAGTCCAACGCCGGCATCTCCACATCATGCCTTCCATTTAAGACAGAGATGAGAAGGAATTTCTTCCCTCAGAAGGTTATGAGTCTTTGGAATTCCCTTTCCCAATGAGTAATGGGGGCTGAGCCACTGAATATATTCAAGGCAGAGTTAGACAGACTTTGATATAGATGTCCTCTATCAGCACAGAGTCCCAACTCTGTAACGTGTGCGGTTATTTTTAACAGGTTCCCCACTGTTTGCTGCCTGCTTGAGTGGGGAAGGCTACAAGAGAAGGCCCAGCCTGGAGGCAAGTACCTTTCCTGCTATTTAGGATGTGATCATGGCAAGAGGAGGAGGGTGGGGTGAGGGGAGGGGTGGGGGGGTTGAACAAACAAAGAACAAAGAACAACCCAGCACGGGAAACAGGCCCTTCGGCCCAACGAGCCCGCGCTGCCGCATCACCCTACACCTATTCTACCCTGCGTATCTACAAATAGAACCCCTGACTTAGCCAGATTCAGGGGAGAATAGTGTCAATTTGGTAAAACCAATCAGCCTAAGAGCACATCTTTGGGGTGTGGGAGGAAACCGGAGCGCCCGGAGGAAACCCACGCAACCACAGGGAGAATGCACAAACTCCCACAGACACAGGCCCAAATCCATGTATCTGCACAGCTAGCAGTGCTAGTCACTGAGCTGTTGCGGCGCCCGTCTACTGGTCCAGGATCAAGCACACACACCGACACGAAGTACTAGGCCACTCCCGGAACCTCCAGGAGCAGCCCACGCACAACCCACCGTGTGCATGCCCCTCGTTTGACAACGAGGTGGACCTCCACCTGCGGAGTGAAAAGACAAAAACGTTAATCACAAGCCTGCCTTTCCGGTGTCTCCCGAGGCTCTAACCCTTATTCAATAACCCCTACCATAACCCTCCATCCTCGTTTCACTCATGTGCCTATCTAACTGAACCTTAAACGAGTCCAACGTTCCTGCCTCCACCACCCTACTCGATAGCGCGTTCCATACCCCCACTACTCTCTGCGTAAAGAACCTTCCTCTCATATCCAAATTATACCTCTCCCCCCTCACCCTTAAATCATGTCCTCTTGTATTCGTAACCAATCTAGGGAGCAGTCTCTCACTATTGACCCTGTCTATTCCCTTCAGTATCTTATATACCTCTATCATGTCACCCCTCAATCTTCGTCTTTCCAAAGAGAACAGTCCCAGTTTCTCCAACCTTTCCTCGTAACCCAACCCCTCCATGCCAGGCAACATCCTGGTAAACCTCCTCTGCACCCTTTCCAGAGCCTCCACGTCCTTCCGGTAGTAAGGTGACCAGAACTGGACGCAGTACTCCAAATGCGGTCTAACCAACGTTCTATACAACTGAAGCATTAGACGGCAGCTTTTAAACTCTATACCTCTTCCTATAAAGGCTAGCATTCCATAAGCCTTCCTGACAACATTCTCCACTTGTGTCACAACCTTCATGGATTTGTGAACCTGCACTCCCAGGTCCCTCTGTGTTTCTATACTCCTAATTTGTCTACCTTTAATCACATAGCTCCTCTCTACATTATTCCTTCCAAAATGCATCACCTCGCATTTGTCAGGATTAAATTCCATCTGCCACCTATCTGCCCAATGCACCAACCTATCTATATCCTGTTGTATCACCTGACAATCCACTTCAGTACCCGCCAACCCTGCCATCTTGGTGTCATCAGCAAACTTGCTGATCACACCACCTACGCTCTCTTCCAAGTCATTTATTGGTGGGTTGGTGGGGGGAGAGGGCATAATGTGGTTTAGAGCATCAGGATGGTGATGGGGAGGGGGGAGCCAGAGAGAGGGAGGGGGAGTCAGAGAGAGGGGGGGGGGGGTCAGAGAGAAGGTGGGGGAGTCAGAGAGAAAGAGGGAGGGGGAGTCAGAGAGTACAGTCGGGGTCTTGGGGAAGGTTGGTGCTCATTGTGGTGTCAGAGGTTATGGAGGTCAGACAGAAAAGTGGTGTTAAGGCCACAATCAGATCAGTATGGACTTACTGAATGGCAAAGCAGACTGGAGGGAGTTCTGTTTCTTAACTTATATTCTTATGCCCTTAAAAGAACAAAAATAATAACACGCAGGTTAACCTGAGTTCCTTGCAGCAATAAAGCATTCTCTTCAAGCATCAGTTTAACCACTTGACACAATTCTGATGACATGGGACATATTCATCATTGAGAGTCTATGACTGTTCTACCAAATATCGAGACCGTATATGGTCAGGTTGGTCTGAGTTTTGGCTGACGGTAGGGAAATTTTCTGGCCATTCTTGCCACCCCTGCTGCTGCCAGGAGGCTGGAGAATTTGTCGCTCGGCCACATCCCCGTTCACTGCAGCGGGACTGGGGAATCCCGCCGGCATGAAGAGCTGGAAAACTCTGGCCCTTATCTCGACAGAAGTGTCACGATGGAGCCAAACTGAAGTGTGAATGGAAAGAATGTAAACTTGCTCCGCGCTCTGCTGTCACCTTCTCCAGGCGGGAGAATTTAAACGCAACAGGACCTGTTTACGGGAAGCAGTAAATAAAATGCAGTGTTTTGTTGATTCAGTGGCAGATTTACAAAGCGATGCATTAATTTTCCTTTACAAAGAATCTCTACAGTGAATAATTCTTATGCAGATTGTTAGGTATAAAAACGTTATCAGTGTTAATCTTGTTTTGTGAATACATCATTGGGGAGCAATATACTTATAGACTTTGCTTCCAAAAAATGTATGATTATAATTAATGATATATTTGTGAAATGGCGCAGTTGTAGCTGCCTCTTAAATAATGTTGTGAATTAAGTGATTAATCTAACATGGGAGAGATGTTATATGGGAATTATTAAGGATGACAACAGACTATTTTGAACATTGAAGCTCTTCCTTTTAGGATCTGAACTGATGTTGTCCACAATACAATTACATTTTGAATGTGCTAGGGACTCCACAAAATCATTGGGGGCGGTTTTAAGCTGACACTCTCCATCTGTGTGAATGGTGGTTTGGGCTCAGAATCCAGAGGGTAAGATTTTTGGGGTGGAACAGTGGCACAGTGGCTCGCACTGCTACTTCACAGCGCTAGTGACCCGGGTTCGATCCCCAGCTTTGGGTCACTGTCTGTGCCGAGTCTGTATATTCTCCCCATCTCTGCTTGGGTTTCCTCCGGGTATTCTGGTTTCCTCCCACAATCTGAAAGGCATGGCGGTTGGGTGCATTGACCCCAACAGGTGCCGGAGCGTGGTGACTCGTGGAATTTCACAGTAGCTTCATTGTAGTGTTAATGTAAGCCTTACTTGTGAATAATAAATGAACATTAACTTTAAATTTGCGCTGGCGAGTTTCTGAGTTCTGATCTTCTTGGCACCCCACCTCCCATTGCGTCTAGGTAGCTTCCCAGGATCCCCAGTTGAGCCTGCTGGCTCCCACACCCTTTTCTGATGTAAGGCTGATGTGTGAGGCATCTCACCTTCAATTCTGTAAACATTGTTTCTGCCTGTGCTGACATCAAATTGAATTCTCCCTCTGGCAGCCTGCAAGACACTAATTGCTGCAAGTTATAGGCCATATCCTCTTGCTCCATACTGGAGTCCTTTTCCAAATTGATCAGTGCTGCTTGGTTGTGAAGTACTGTGGGATACCCTGAAGGTTTGAAAGTTGCCTGCTGAATGCAAGTTTTTCCTTTCCTTCTTGATATTGTCCCTAAAAGAGGAAAAAGAATCACACCATGGAGGAATGATAGAGTCATAGAGGTTTACAGCATGGAATCAGGCCCTTTGGTCCAACTTGTCCATGCTGCCCCTCTTTTCACCACTAAACTAGTCCCAATTGCCTACATTTGGCCCATATCCCTCTATGCTCATCTTACCCATGTAACTGTCTAAATGCTTTTTAAAAGGCAAAATTGTACCTGCCTCTACTACTGCCTCTGACAGCTTGTTCCAGACACTTCCCACCACTACCCAGACTCATCATCCTCTGTGTGAAAAAAATTGTCCCTCTGGGTATTTTTGTATTTCTCCCCTCTCACTTAACCCTATGCCCTCTAACAAAGAACAAATAACAAAGAAAATTACAGCACAGGAACAGTCCTCTAAGCCTGCACTGACCATGCTGCCCGACTGAGTCTAGTTTTAGACTCCTCTACCTTTGGGAACAGATATTGACTATCTAGATGATATATACCCCTCATTATTTTATAGACCTCTATAACATCGCTCCTAAGCCTCCTACGCTCTAGGGAAAAAAGTCCCAGTCTATCCAACCTCTCCTTATAACTCAAACCATCAAGCCCCGGTAACATCCTGGTAAATCTTTTCCACACTCTTTCTAGTTTAATAATATCCTCTCTATAATAGCATACACAGCATTCCAAGCATGGCCTTAGCAATGTCTTGTGCAACTTCAACAAGACATCACAACTCCTGTATTCAATAATCTGACCAATGAAACCAAGCATGCCGAATGCCTTCTTCACCACTCTGTCCACCTGTGACTCCACTTTCAAGGAGCTATGAACATGTACCCCTAGATCTCTTTGTTCTGTAACTCTCCCCAACACCCTACTATTAACTGAGTAAGTCCTGCCCTGCTTCAATCTACCAAAATGCATCACCTTGCATTTATCTAAATCCATCTGCCATCTATCAGTCCACTGGCCCAATTGATCAAGATCCTGTTGCAATCCTAGATAACCTTCTTCACTGTCCACTATGCCACTAATTTTGGTGTCATCTGCAAACTTACTAACCATGCCTACTAAGTTCTCATCCATATCCAAAGGTAGATTGACCATTCTATGGCAAACAGCATTATAAATCTTTTATGATCATCAAAACAAATCTGTGATCCATAACTGCTTCCAAATAATTTCTTATCCATTTGTGGGATTTGGGTGTTGCTGGCTGGATCAGTATCCATTGCCCATCTCTACTTGCCCTCAGAAGCTGATGGTAAGTCACATTTTTCAACTGCTGTGGTCCGTGTGGTGTAGGTATGCCCACAGTGTTGTTAGGGAGGGAGTTCTGCGACAGTGAAGGAATAAAAAATTTAAAGTTTATTTATTAGTGTCACAAGTAGGCCTTGTTAATGTATTTAGTAGTAACAAGTAGGCTTACCTTAACACTGCAATGAAGTTACTGTGAAAATCCCCTAATGCCACACTCTGGTGCCTGTTTGGATACACTGAGGGAGAATTTAGCACGGCCAACGCACCCAACCAGCACGTCTTTCAGACTGTGGAAGCGAACCAAAGCACCCGAAGGAAACCCTTGCAGACATGGGGAGAAAGTGCAGAGTCCACACGGTCAGTGATCCAAGCCGGGAACTGAACCCGGGTCCCTGGCCCCGTGAGTCAGCAATGCTAACCACTGTGTCACCGTGTCATTTTATTTCCACGGCAGGATGGTGTGTGACTTGCAGATGATGGTGTTTCCATGCATCTGCTGCTCGTGGCCTTCTAGGTGGTGGAGGTCACAGGTTTGGAAGGTGCTGTTGGAAAAGCCTTGGTGAGATGCTGCAGTGCACCGTGTCGATGGTACACACGGCTGCCACTGTGTGTCAGTGGTGGAGGCAGTGAATGTTTAAGATAGTGGATTGGTCATCCGTTAAGTGAGCTACTTTGTCTTAGATGGTGTTTTTCCAGTGTCCCAGCCAGTAATTATTCTTCAACCGAAATCACCAAAAACCGATTACCTGGTGACGACCACGTTACCGTTTGTGGGAGCTTGCTGTGCACAAATTGACTCCAAATTTCCTAATTGCAATGGTGACTATGCTTCATTACCTTCATTGAACTTCATGAATTCTCTGGCTGCGCTGGTCTAAAAACCAGAATTCCCTCCTGACCGTCAACAGGGTTTCACATTCCCACCTGCTAAAATTCCAGTGGGAGGCTGGATGACAGAATTCCAGCCCATAACTTTGTATGAGTTCACTGGAATCCTGAGGTTGTATAAATGTACATATTCCTTTGCTTTTGAGATAATTCTATCTTATTTATTCCAGCGTTAAATCTTGCTTGAGGCTCTACTATAGTCAACAGTTAGAAAGTCTTAAGTAAGTGCATATCAATTGAAAATGTCAACACATTTGCTGTAAATAGCAATGGTTTGACCCAAGACCATGAAATACATATAGATTTATATCTTTCTTTATTCTTTCTGTGCCCCAGTTTTTCTGGTCACATCTTGATACTTCATGTGTCTGATTTCCAGGAAGTTTAACATGACTCTGTAAGATCCAGATTGCCTGACAATCTGCTAATCAGGTTGCTCTGTGTATCTCAGCTATCCTGGCAGCCTAATGATTGATTGTACACATCCAATTTCCCTGCCACTCCTACACAGAATGCATCCAAGTTCACTGCGAGTGTAAGCTGATCTGTTTTCAACACCCTTGCCAAGTTTCTGCATCCCTCTCCAACCAACTGTGCTCTTCAAGCTCTGCGCGCTTTCCACAGAGTCATCAAAAATTTACAGTGTGGAACGAGGCTATTCGGCCCGACTTGTGTACACCGGCCAACAAGCAGCCATCCAGCCTTATCCCACTTTCAGCTCCTGACCTTCTGGGTTACAGCATGCCAAGTGCGTACCTGAGCAGCAAGTCTAAATTAGGGATCATGACTCTGAAACCTGGGTGAATCTTGGGGTGGGGCAGGGTGATAAATAAACACAACAGATTTCAATTGTCCCCCCTCCCCCCCTCATTCGCAAACCCCACGCAGCTCCAGTCACTCTTCAATGTGGTAAACAGAGTGAATAGGCTCCAGCCCATTGCACTGATAAAAGGCACACCAATATTTCACCAGTGTGGAATGTTGTGTAGCACATTTGCATTTGGAAATTCTGTTGTGATAGAAACTTAAAAACATAGAAGATACGAGCAGGAAAAGGCCGTTCAGCCCTTCTCCATCATTCATTACTATCATGGCTGATTGTCCAATCCATAGCCCAATCCTGCTTTCACCCCATAACCTCAATCCCATTCGCCCCAAGTGCCATATCCAGCTGCGTCTTGAATTCATCCAATGTTTTGGCAACAACAACTTCCTGTGGTAACGAATTCCACAGACTCACCACTCTTTGGGTGAAGAAATGTCTCCTCATCTCCATCCTCAATGGTCCACGCTGAACCCTCAGACTGTGATGGTCGATAAGCCTTACTGAATACTTGCGATTGACGGCTTAATATTCTGCAAAATCTACTCTGTTGTCTCAAATGCAACAGATCTCTCGGTTAAAGTTTTATTTATTTATTAGTCACAAGTAAGGCTTACATTAACACTGCAATGAAGTTACTGTGAAATTCCACTAGTTGCCACACTCTGGCGCCTGTTAGGGTCAATGCACCTAAACAGATGCATTGTGGGAAGAAACTGGAGCATGGCGTATAAAATTACTCCGAATTTCGCACTGCAGTGAGATGTTTCGAGTGGGGTTCATTTGTAAACTCTGGTCATAAGTGTAAGTGGCTGGATACATTGAGAGGATCTAATAACTGAGGACTGTCTTCTCTTTCTTCATCTTATTTTCAGTTGTAATTTTTGACTCAAGGGTTCTGAGGTTCCTCGTTCACTCTGTCAGACTGCGATGTAACCTCTGTATGAGGTTGGCAGAATAATGGACAATTGTGGATCGTGTGACGTTAGTGTATCCTAAAGAGTTTTTTTTATTCATGGTCACAGCCTTGGGTGATGTCATTGCTGGAAGGAGGAAATAAAACTGTGGGCAACTCAGGCAACCAAAGATTTTCAGCTTTCAATTTTGTTTAGGCTGTGGGTTAGAGGGGGTCTTAGAAACAAGCTGGAAAAGGCGTCTCTCTCTCTCTCTGTTTAGCTTTGAAAATTTTACCAGTTAACTGGAAGAAAAGCTTGTTGCCATGCTGCAGTAAAGACTCTGATGCTTTGGGGGGCTGTCTTGTCTTCAAATTGTTTTGAGTCTCAAGAGCATTGGACTGCAGAATTCAACTAACAGCCTCAATCCCAGTATCACGTGAGCATTAGTCTGCACCGTTAAACCTGTGAAAAGGGTATTTTTTTGCCTATGGGTTTTGGTTTTAAATGGGACACATTAGAGATATTCATTAAGAGTTATGCATTATAGTGGTTATTTTGTTTCTTGTTTATAATTGATAAATGTTCTTGCTAATTTTCTTTCTATACATGTTAACTATATTCTTAAATAAACTTTGTTTGGTAAAAGCTCCCAAGTAGGCCACTTGAATCATACTTGAAATGAAACATCTTGTGCTTATCCTAGCCAAATTCAAGATGCAAAACTTATGATTCAGGCAGGCTTCATGGAACACTTCGGAGTTTCTAACCTGAACCATGACAACTAACAGTCTAGAATTTTCCAGTGGTCTTCTTAGGCCCTTCACCTTCCCTTGAAGATCAAGGTGGGGATTCTTGGGAATAAGAGTTCCCACTTGTACTTTCTGTTGTAAGCCTGGGGGTGGGTACCATCGGTGATTTGAGGCATATAGGCTTTATAAAGGGTAATGATAGGCCTGACTTGGTGGTGTGAGTGCAGCAGGTGAGTCCAAACCAGGGCACTATCTAGACAACACACCCTCCCCCTTGTCCCTTCACATCCCCAGCCAGAAACATGGGAAGGCATTCCTGTTTTATTACTGAGAGTACAGATGTCTTTGTAAAGGGGCCCCAGAATCATCCACGCAGTTAAATGATAGAGAAAATGGAAATGAGAAATAGGTGGAAGCAGACGGTAGGAGGCAGGGAGCGATGGCCTAGTGGTATTATCGCTGGACTATTAATCCAGAAACTCAGCTAATGCTCAGGGTATCTGGGTTCCAATCCTGCCACAGCAGACGGTGGAATTTGAATTCAATAAAAAATATCTGGAATTCAGAATCTACCGATGACCATGGAACTGATTGTTGGGAAAAACCCATCTGGTTCATTAATGTCCTTTAGGGAAGGAAATCTGCCGTCCTTACCCGGTCTGGCTGACATTTGACTCCAGATTCACAGTAATCTGATTGACTCTCAACTACCCTCTGAATTGGCCCAGCAAGACAATCAGTTCAAGAGCAATGATGCATTTTCAATCAATGTCAGCACAGCCAGTGATGCACATGTCCCATAAATGAATAAAAAATACAAATGCGACCACACTTCACCATAGTGGCACCTTGGGATCATCTGAAGTTTGTGAGATGTGCCATAATAATGCAGTCCTTTCTTTAATATTGCTGGAAAAAGTGACATGTTGTTGAAGAATTTCATCTTGCACTTGTCAGGGCAAACACAAGAACACCAAATTTCAAATGATCGCAACAATTTGGACTGCAGGAGCCTGCTGATTGGTCAGCAAATTGACTCCCATTGGCTGAGGCATGGCCACGGAGGAAGCCTGGAGAACAATAGGCTCTTCAGGCAACTCAAAAAAAGACAGAGACCCATTCTTAATGGACCATGTTCAGGACTTGTTCCTCCAGGAGTTTGGGAAGCCTGTAGTTCCTCATTGATTTCTCCATGGCAATGCCTTAGCCAATCAGAATCAGCACTATTTTCCTTTGCTATTTTACTATTTTACTACCCTTGCAGTATAAATTGTGATTGTTTGAAATTTGGTGTTCTTGCATTTGTCCTGATAGAGACAGAAAGCTTCATGTTCAAGTCTCATTTGCAGCAATATATATGTTCTGTACTGTCAAAGATTTTGTTCTTACTTTCATTTTGCTTGGAGGAACCCCATTACACCAGCAAACCTTGCTGCCCTGGTGCCAAGGGTAAGACCTCAGAATGGGACATAACTCATCAGCAATCTGTGATCCTTGGTCACAGACAGTAATATTTAATCTTCCACTGCTGACTTGGCCAAGATTTGTTGCCCATCTCTAATTGCCTTTGAGAAGGTGATGGTGAGCTGCTCCCTCTAACCACCGTAGTCCCTGTGACAGCAATGGAAGGGCAATTTTCCTCCAAGCCAGAATGGTGGAGTGGAAGTTTCAGTGGGTAGTGTTCCCGTGTACCTGCTGCCCTTGAACTTCTAGGTGGTAGAAGTTGCGGGTTTCGAAGTTGTTGTCTGAGGAATCTCGGTGAGTTGTTGCAGGAACCTTGATGGCACACATAGGTGCCACTGTGCGTCGGTGGTGGGGGACGGCGATGTTTGTTGAAGATGGGTGGATGGGGTGCCAATCAAACATACTCTTGATCCTGCCAATTTCATTGATATTCTATGATTTGTATGAAGAACATTTGCATACATTCCAATCTGCAACAGATACAATTCACTGCATGCAAGTCTATTGGTTGTTGGAAAATAATGTCCTTTGTCATGTTCCCAACTAGCCTGTCCGAGAACCATTACCTCCACTGAAAGTAGTGTGGCTATAACAATCCAACAGTCCTACTTATCACTCGGTACTGGAGGTTCCTTTGTTGACTTGATGAAAGACAGTCAATAATTGGGGAAAAAGGATAATGTCCGAGCAGCTCATTGACAGTTGGTGTTTTCCTACTTCCTTTTGTGTCACCAAAATTTCTAGTTATTTGTTAGTAAATTTATTTATTATTGTCACAAGTAGGCTTACATCAACACTGCAATGAAGCTCCTGTGAAAATCCCCTAGTTGTCATATTCCAGCGCCTGTTCGGGTACACTGAGGGAGAATTTAGCACGGCCAACGCACCCTAACCAGCACGTCTTTCAGACTTTGGGAGGAAACCGGACCACCCGGCGGAAACCCACGCAGACACAAGGAGAACGTGCAGACTCTGCACGGACAGTGACCCAAGCTGGGTTCCTGGCACTGTGAAACAGCAGCACTAACCACTGTGCCACCGTGCCACCGTGTTCTGGTATTCTGTGTGATCGCACTAGTTCAAAGCGGAAAGAACTTGCCCGGGACGTCCCAAAGCACCTTACAGCCAATGAAGTACTTTTTAAAAGAGCCGTAATAATGTGGGAAATACAGCAGTCGGTTTGTGCGTGGCAAGCTCCCACAAACAGCAATGTTTTGACCAATTCATTTGAGATAATATATTTTCACAATGAACAAAAACATTTTGGAGATCAGGGGGTGTGGTGTGGGGTGGGTGGTGGTGGGCAAGAGATTCCTTCAATCTTTCAGACGGGACGATAAACTAAGACCCGTTCTGCCTCTCAGGTAGATGTCAAAGATCCCGTAGCACTAATTCAAAGAAGAACAGGGTGAGTTCTCCAGGTGTCCTGGCCAATATTCATCCCTCAGTCAACATCAAAAAACAGATTATTTGGTCATCATCCCATTGTTGTTTGTGGGATCTTGCTGTGTGCAAATTAACTGCCACGTTTCCTACCTTCTGACAGTGACTAACTACACTTCAAGAATATTTAACTGGTTTTAATTCCCTTTGGGATGTCCTGAGGTCATGAACGGTGCTGTATAAATGCAGAACGTTGTTTCCTTTTTAACTTCCAGTGGAACTCCAGTGTGGGCCCCTGAACACTCTAGATTTCTCCCGTTTGAAGGACGGTAGATTCTCAGTCCACCCACTGTGTTGGAAAAAGAAATATTAATGGCAAGGACTGCAGCAGGGCGCAAACACAGGCTAACAGGTCACACTGCATAAAGGTCCAACACAAATGGACTCACTGGGATGGAAATGCTTTAAGTGGGATGGGGTCTGAATGGTGCTGAGCTGTGGGGTACATTGGTTCCAAAGCCTGAGTAATCTCATTACCAAAGGGATGGGGTGTCCCCCTTACATAAGACCGTAAGACACAGAAGCAGAATTAGGCCACTCGGCCCATCGAGTCTGCTCCACCATTCAATCATAGCTGATATTTTTCTCATCCCCATTCTCCGGCCTTTTCCCCATAACTCCTGATCCCATTATTAATCAAGAACTATCTATCTTTGTCTTAAACACACTCAATGACCTGGCCTCCATAGTCTTCTATGGCAAAGAGTTCCACAGATTCACCACTCTCTGGCTGAAGAAATTCCTATTCGATTACACAATTTGTTTTCTTTCATAGAATCAGGAAACCCGTACAGTATAGAAGGAGGCTTTTCGGCCCATCGAGCCTCTACTGACAACAATCCCACCCGGGGCCCATTCCCATAACCCCACCTATTTAACCTGCTCATACCCCTGACACAAAGGGCGGAATTTTACCGGCACATCCCCCCGAGGTTTGTACGATCCTGCCCGAGGCCGACTGAGAATGTTGTTCTCCGAGTCTTGCCCATCCCCGGAATCGGGATAGGCATAACCGATAAAATTCCAACTTAATGGTCAATTTAGCACGGCCAATGCATCTACCCGGCTCAGCTTGGGACTGTGGGAGGAAACTGGAGCATCCGGAGGAAACGCACGCAGACACAGGGGAGGACGTGCAAACTCCGCACAGACAGTGACCCGAGGCCGGAATTGAACCCTGGTCCCTGGCGCTGTGAGGCAGCAGTTCTAACTGCCGTGACACCAGCCTGAAGAATTAAAACAGGCCAATTTGAGAGGGTGGTAGGAATTTCAGCTGAGCTATCCTTCGTACTGATGATAGGAAAGCGCGCACATCAGCAAAGCATTCTGTACTCCGTGACATCTTTGGATTGTAAGTGTGCAGATCATTCAGTACCTTGGGAATTACTTTAAGCAGCAGCTGTCAAATCAATGAAGGCTGATCTTAAACCACTTTAACACTTTCTGTCATAAATGCTGATGTTGATAATGGAAAACAGTTTGCAAGATGTCCTGCCTCTGTCACTTATTAATTGTTTCCATGGACCCCTTAAAAACTTCAGCAATAATTATCGTAGCCAAATGAAATTTGCACTGATGACTAATTTTGTAAATCTTCTTGCAAGCAGCGAACTTTAAAGTTTTTAAAAATTTTATTTGTTAGTGTCACAAGTAAGGCTTACATTAACGCTGCAATGAAGTTACTGTGAAATTCCTCTAGTCGTCACACTCTGGCACCTGTTTGGGTACACTGAGGGAGAATTTAGCATGGTCAATCCACTTAACCTGCACGTCTTTTGGGAGGAAATCAGAGCACCTGGAGGAAACCCACGCAGACATGGGGAGAATGTGCAGTCTCTACATAGACAATGACCCAAGCTGGGAATTGAACCCCGATCCCTGGCGCTGTGAGGCAGTAGTGCTAACCACTGTGCCACCCAAACTTGCTAAAAAAAAAATGCAAATGCAAGCCTCTCTTTTCACCACTCTGAGGTTTCAGCCATCCACACTATGGTTAAGACAGGGTCAGGCATTTAAATAGCAGGGGACGTGTGGCACTGTGTTTCACCAAGCAACCTTGCCCACACTGTCTCAGCAACTTACCATTTCAACTTCAAATCAGAGCAAAATACTGAGGATGCTGGAAATCTGGAATTTGAAACACAAATTCCTGGATAGACTCGGCAGGTCTGGAGGCGTCTGTGGAGAGAGAAACATGAGTTAATGTTTTAACTGCTCTTTCGAGCCAGTTTTTCAGTAGTCATATCAAAGTAGGGATGGGGAGCGGAGGGGAAGTTGGAAGGGGGGTTTGGGGTGGTGTTGTGGGGTATTTAAGGTAAGGTGTATCTATTAGTCACAAGTAAGGCTTACATTAACACTGCAACGAAGTTACATTAACACTGCAATGAAGTTACTGTGAAATTCCCTGAGTCGCCACACTCTGGTACCTGTTTGGGTCAATGCACCCTAACTGGCGCGTCTTTCAAAATGTGGGAGGAAACCGAAGTACTTGGAGGAAACCCACATAGAAGTGGGGAGAACGTGCAAACTCCACACAGACAGTGACCCAAGCCGGGAATTGAACCCAGGTCCCTGGCGCTGTGAAACAGCGGTGTTAACCACTGTGCCCCTCTGCTGTGCCATAGGGACTTTATTGCCAGAGTTTTACCATCCCACCTGGCAAGGGAATCAGAACAGGCAAAGGGCGGACCATGGACCTTGGGCAGGATTTTACGGTTTTGGGATGACTGAGGCCATAAAATGCCATCTTATAAACGCTAAAATGTATTACTGGAACAGGAAACCGTAAATTAGAGTTGTAATAATCTTACCGAGGCCAGTTTTCCACCATCGATCGCCTATTTATTTACAGGGGTAGTGGAGTGTTGTGCGAGAGCTGCGGAGTGCAGGTCAGTCCCAACTGCTGGCCTGAGTGAAGACAGCTGGGTTTAAACCTCTCACTGCTCCTTTCCTATTGGGTAAAGCTTCACTCGGCTAATAGGGAAGCTCACATACTTCAGGGTCCACGGGGTGATGTATTAAACAGCACTGTGGGTGTATCTCCACCACAGGGACTGTAGGTGCTTCAAGAAAGCAGCTCATCACCACCTTCTCAAGGGCAATTAGGGTTGGGCAACAAACGCTGGCCAAACTAGTGATGCTTACATCCATAAATGATTTTTTAAAACTTAGATGAATTTGATCAGCACTTATACACAGACAGCTGCCTCCATGATGTGGATATGAAAAGTACAACAGCCCCTGCTCCATTCACCCCACCAGCACAGACGTTAAACTACCGGTGGGTGACACGGTGGCACAGTGGTTAGCACTGCTGCTTCACAGCTCCAGAGACCTGGGTTCGATCCCCGGCTCGGGTCACTGCCTGTGCGGAGTTTGCACATTCTCCTTGTGTCTGTGTGGGTTTCCTCCCACAGTCCAAAGATGTGCAGGTTAGGTTGATTGGCCGTGCTAAAATTGACCGTACATGTATAGATCAGAGGATTAGTGAGTAAAATACGTACGGATATGGGGGTAGGGCCTGGGTGGGATTGTGGTTGGTGCTGACTCGATGGGCCGAATGGCCTCCTTCTGTACCGTAGGGTTTCTATGAAGGGCAGGACAGCTGAAATGAGGGATCCAGTGCTACTTTGACTAACACACAGATCCCATTCATTTCCCCAAAATATCGGAGGAGAAACAGCCTCTTCACATTAATGTCAGTGGAACCCTAGTGTGCAGGTTAAAGAGGGCCCTAACTATCTGATGTAGACAGTTGTCATGGTCTGTCTGCTCTTCCAAAGCTCCCAACGGCTGAAGGGAAAGCGGGAACTGAGGCAGTGAGCGTTTCTTCCCTCTGGCTGGGGGTTGGTGGGGGGGAGAAATCGAGATTCCCAACTTTTGGTGAGTACTCACCGAGGACCCTCGAATTAAAAGTGTTGGAAAAACCCAGCGGTCTGGCAACGTCTTGTGGAGAGAGAAAAACAGAGTTAATGTTTCAGTATGACCCTCCTTTGGAACTGTCGAACGTGCAGCCCAAAACAACTGGGAGAGAGAAAAAAAGAAACTGGGGCGAAACTTGACTAATTATTCTGCTGTTTCAAATTGTTCTGAAATTGTCATGTTGCTAGGATTTCAGATCCCCTGTGTGGGATGTTGAATGGGCTGTGCGCAGCAACAGTATCGCGGTAAATGATACCTCAGTGCCGTGGACTAGCGCAGAATGCAATGAGTGTGGACTTGCTTGAGCTGCTGCACAAAATTAGTTATGATACTGTAATGAGTTTTATTATGGAAAGTGTGATGTTTAGAACGTATAATTTGGTAACTGCACGGATCACGAGGGGAAGAAAATAAAAAAGTCATTAGAAGCAAATCAATGTTTACCTTGAGTTCTGCAGCCTGGCTCAGGCTGATAATGTGGCACTGACAATTCATTTTTGATGCTCTCTTTGTGTGTGTACCAGCAGTCTCGAAGGAAACCGGGTTTGCTTGTAGAAGACATCACACGTGTCAAAAGAATAAAAGCTCTTGTGTGTTGTCTTCTCCCAGAAGAGCCGCCCGGTGGTCTTTCATTCCAGTCAGAATTGCTCCGTCTACCTCCCATAAGTGACTGCCACAGTGCCGAGATCTGAACCGGGACACGTCCCTGAAGGGTGGGAAGCTAAAAAGGTCAATGACCCTTTGTAGGATCCCATTGACCTTTCGTAAGTTGGCATGTTATAAAAGCTCGTTCAGGGGTCTTGACCTGACGTCACTCGTGGACCAGCTAAAGCTGTAGAGTAGAAATATTTGCTCATTGAAGAGTCACAGGCCATGCAGGTAATCTCAGCCGTTGAATATAGTTTCAAATGTGGATCAGATGGAACAGTCTGTTTGCATTGGGGAGAAACAATTCCAAGCAAGTCTCAACTAGTTGATGCGACAGAGGCTATATCTTTTACAGTAAGAAGTCTCACAACACCAGGTTAAAGTCCAACAGGTTTATTTGGAATCATGAGCTTCCAGAGCGCCGCTCCTTCATCGTAAAGGGGCGATCCCTTAAAACAGAGATGAGGAAGAATTTCTTCAGCCAGAGAGTGGTGAATCTGTGGAACTCTTTGCCACAGAAGGCTGTGGAGGCCAGGTCATTGAGTGTCTTTAAGTCAGAGATAGATGGGTTCTTGATTAATAAGGGGATCAGGGGTTATGGGGAAAAGGCAGGAGAATGGGAATGAGAAAACTATCAGCCATGATTGAATGGTGGAGCAGACTCGATGGGCCGAGTGGCCTAATTCTGCTCCCTTGTCTTATGGTCTTATAGTGAGTCCTGTAGCAGAGACTCACCTGGTGAAGGAGTAGCGCTCCAAAAGATCATGATTCCAAATAAACCTGTTGGACTTGAACTTGGTGTTGTGATACTTCTTACTGTGCCCACCCCAGTCCAATGCTGGCATCTCTACATCATATTTTTCACAAACATTGGGAACTTACAAAAAATTATATATTTTTTTACCATCACCAACAGGTTGAATATTTCTGCATGCGTTCATCTTTATGAAACGTGGGCAAAGGTGGGGTTGAAATGCAAAAAATTAAGAAACTCTGGCTCGGATTTAATGTAGGCAACGGGGTCTCACCCACCAACTGAAGGACCAGTGGAAGATTCATGTCATTGTTTCTTCAGCATCCCGATGTGATATAATTCCAATCAGGCACTTACCCAAACAGCTTCTAGCTTCTCCTCCAATTATGCCCCAGAGATGGGTGTGTCTCCTGTACCAGCAGCGCCACCAAGAAGGATGGGCATTGCTGGTACTACAGCAGGGTCTGCAACAGGAATCTTCTGCTGGATCCCTGGAGAGAGGTGAATGTGGGCAGGATAGGGAGGGGGTTGTTGGCGAGGGGATGACGGGGTGGTTGGAAGCAAGCATGGAGACGGGGGGTGGGGTTGTGAGGGTGACTTCCTGTTGGGACATGCTTCCTGATGCCAAGTCCTTCAATCATGTACAGGGATATCCATGAAGGAGGAACATAACCTGGTGGGATTCACCAGGTTGCCTCCTTGGATGCCGAGTTCCCCGTCCACCACTGGTTGAATAGCGTCAGGGTGAAGTCCATAAGTGGCCATATACAGGTCAACTAGCCTCTGGGTGGAAGGATTGCCAACAAGCCTCCCCTCCTGAGACTTGATCCCCACCCTCCCTGTGTGAATATATGCCCCTACCTCATCTCCAGCTCCAAACTCTTCTGGGGGTGGCACTGAATTCTAAAGCATATCTTTCTTTTCACTGAGATGGCTTCTGTAGTTCAAACTATTTGAAGTTTATAACTCACTTATATCGCAGTGACATTCAGAACCATAGAACCCCGACAGTGCAGAATGAGGCCACCCAGTCCATCAAATCTGTACTGACTGAAAGGGCATCTCTCCACCCCAGCCCGATCCTTGCAACTCCGCACATTTAGCACGGCCAATCCGCCAAACCCGCACATCTTTGGACTGTGGGAGGAAACCGGAGCACCCGGAGGAAAGCCATGCAGACACGGGGAGAACATTAGGGTTAGGGTTAGAGTTAACTCCTAACTCCACACAGAGAGTGATCCAAGACCAGAATCGAACCCGGGTCCCTGACGCTGTGAGGCAGTAGTGCTAACCGTGTGCCACCGTGCCGCCTGCAAACATAATTTGACTCATAGCCTCGTATGACGTATATGGAGAAAGAAATTGGTCTTAAGGAGTGCCTGGAAGGGGAGTACTGAAATGGAGTAAATTTCGGTGCTCCCATCTCAGACAGCTGAAAGTGCGGCTATTTCAGATGGAGAGATTGAAATTCAGGATGATCGAGAGGCTGGAATTGGAGCAGCAGGGAGAGCGCAAAGGGTCGCAGGGCTGGGGGTAGTTGCCTAGAAATGGAAAGAGTGGCTCCATTGCTGGTTTAGAAAGCAGGGCTGAGAAAATGACTATTAGGAACAGGTAGAGTCTGACAGTGTGCCAATGACCCATTTGTGCTGTTACTCTAAGTACCATTACCATCCTGAAGTAGGCAATTAGATAAAACCAAAAAAAAAACATTGTTTTTGTTCATTAAAGCCTTATTAAACAGCAATTGTCTGCAATTGCACAGCAAGGGAGGGTTAGAAATCTGAATTGTGAACTCAGGTTCGACCAGCTGTTAGTCAGATTAATGAACTGGAAGGTTTGCAATATTGCCAAAAGTTCCCACAGAATAAAATCAACAGTTATAACAAAAACTTGCAAAAATGTAAAGACTCTTAATGGAAGCAGTGTTTAAAGCAGATTCCGAATGTTTCTGACAATGTGATACTTCACCAGTCTAATGTGTCCTATCTGTGTTGATCTATAACTTCACCTGCAATGATTTAAAATAATAATTGAGGTTTAGAAACAAGAATCAGGAGTTTCTGACTCCTTATCAAGAATCAGCACGCCTTTCCGACTGTGGGAGGAAACCGGAGCACCCGGAGGGAGCCCACGCAGACACGGGGAGAATGTGCAGACTCCGCACGGACAGTGACCCGAGCTGGGAATCGAACCCTGGTCCCTGTGAGGCACTGTGCCGGTGCTAACCGTTGTGCCACCGTGCCAACCCTGTGCAGATGGAAATGCAGAATATCACACACAAAAACACTGAAACGCAAAAACCGTCTCAGTGAGTGAGAGGGAAGCGAAGAATGCAGCTTTGAAATGCCGTGGAACACCGAGTTAAAGCAATCTGGAAACGAGGAAATATCCAACAGCTTCTAGTGCTCAGAGCAGCAGGAGAAGATGAAGTGTGTGAACTTGGTGGTACATCTAATTCCCCAGTTGAGTGTAATGTTCCTGGTGTGGTTCACTGCTCATCGGGAGATCACAGCTTCATCATTTCTTGATATTTAATCCATTCAGTAGAGAAACATTAAGGATTGCAGGCCAACAATTTTCTACATTCCATGCAAATGGCAATTCCTTGCCAGGTGTACCCAACTGTTTCCAAAATGTTCCATTTCTGATGTTGGCAGGGTTTGTTTAAATGCCCATGTTGAGGTGCATGCCTTTTTATGCAAGTGGCATAGTACAACTGTGGCCACTGACTCAAGAACAGCTTCTTCCCTGCTGCCATCAGACTATTGAATGGACCTACCTTACATTAAGTTGATTTTTCTCTGCACGGCACAGTGGCACGTTGGTTAGCACTGCTGCCTCACAGCGCAGGCACCCGGGTTCGATTCCCGGCTTGGGTCACCGTCTGTGCAGAGTCAGCAAGTTCTCCCCATGTCTGCGTGGGCTTCCCCCCCCGGTGCTCCTGTTTCCTCCCACAGTCTGAAAAACAGGTGCATTAGCCATGCTAAATTCTCTGAGTGTACCCGAACAGGGACTGGAGTGTGGTGAGTATGGAGTTTTCACAGTAACTTCATTGCAGTGTTAATGTAAGTCTACCTGTGACAATAATAAATAAACTTAAAGCTTTAAACTAGCTACGACTGTAACAATACATTCTGCACCCTCTCCTTCCCTTCTGCCCTTTGTCTATATAGCGCATAAGAAACAATGCCTTTCACTCTATACCAATACATACGGCAATAATAAATCAAATCAAATCGAACCAGTCACTCAGGTCTGCATATCCCCTGTTGGGGGCCCATTTAGAGAAATCCACACCAAACAGTTCAGCTGTAACCAGCCTAGTAATACAGAAATCTAGCCTAATACTCTGGGGGACAAGTGTTCAAATCCCGTGAGTCTGCTGGTGGGATTTAAAATGTGGTTGATTAAGCAGCTCAAATTGAAAGTTAGCCTCTGTAATGGCGGCCATATAATGACAGTTGATTGTTGTTAAACAAAAAAGGAAGGAAATCTGCTGTCCTAATCTGATCTGGCTACGTGTGAGACCTGATCCAAACGCTCTCTGAAATGGCTGAGCAAGACAACTGGGAACAGGCAATGAATATTGGTCTTGCCAAAGACACCCATATCTCAGCAAAGAATTTCTTAAGAAGTTTCTGCAGATGATGCAAATTGCCAAAACTGCCAATGTTGCGATGGACTCGAAATTGTACAGACATTATTGTGTCTATCATTAACTTTGAGATTCACCTCCCTTCCATCCCTTTGATGGTGTCTTGTATTCAACTCAGAACTATGGCCATGATGCTATATGGTAAGCTCTATGGAGACTGCAGATAGGTGAGTCAGTAAGTCTTACTGTCCAATTTCCTAATAATTAATTTTATGAGGCAACACAGAACGACAGCCCTGAGTCTGTAATGAATTGAATTGTGATCGAAAAGCTTTAATTCCCAAACAATGTCACCTTAGAAATCTGAGGTAGGGTCAGTGTATATACATCTCTCTGCATTAGTATTGAGTGGAATACCCCTGTCGAAGGTATCAGATCCAATGTATATCATTCTTATTTAGTGGCCATTTCTCCTGCTTTGTTATTGCACCGGTTATCATTTCTATTTCCACAGAATGAACAGCTGCCACTGCGATGTCGTTCTATATCAATTCTGATGCCGATTGGTGCACAGTCCCCTACAGCTCAAGGCTTGAAGATCATTTTTTTCACACCACTATCAGCATAGGTTCAGCTACCAGTAACCCGTATCCCAGTAGTTGTCTTAATACAGCCATGTTTACAGAGCCTCACAAACACACATACACACAGCATACACACACACACACACAACACGCATACAGACACACACAACACGCATACAGACAGATATACATACACGCACACACACATACACACTCACAAACACATGCACAGATATACACAACATACACACACACCACACAGCACGCATACAGACAGATATACATACACGCACACACACATACACACTCACAAACACATGCACACATATACACAGCATGCACACACACCACACAGCACGCATACAGACAGATATACATACACGCACACACACACACTTACAAACACATGCACACATATACACAGCATGCACACACACCACACAGCACGCATACAGACAGATATACATACACGCGCACACACACTCACAAACACACACAGCATTCACAAACAGCACACACACACACTCACAGAGTGCGCACATGCACACATATACACAGCATACACACACACACACACAACACGCATACAGACACACACAACACGCATACAGACAGATATACATACACGCACACACACATACACACTCACAAACACATGCACACATATACACAGCATACACACACACACCACACAACACGCATACGGACAGATATACATACACGCACACACACACACACACAGCATTCACAAACAGCACACACACACACACACACACTCACAAACACATGCACACATATACACAGCGTACACACACAGCACGCAACACGCATACAGACAGATATACATACACGCACACACACGCACAAACAGAGAACAAACAGCACACATACACACACACACATGCATACATATATACAGCATACACACTCAGCACACAACACGTATACATACAGATACACACACACACGCGCACACGCACACACACACACAAAGTTATTTTCTCCTTAAATGCTCCTGTACTATTTCCCTCGACTCCCTGTAATTTGTTGGATAGATTCATGGGAAAGGGGTATCACTGCTGGTATTTATTACCATCCCTAACTGCCCTTGAGAAGGTAGTGGTGCGCTGCCATGGTGGTCTGTTTAGTGTACGTGTCCCCACGGTGCTGTTGTTAAGGAAGTTTCAGCGCCTTGACCCAGCGCCCATGAGGAAATAGTCAATATTTGTTTGTGAGTTTAGAAGATGCTCTTGAAGGAGCCTTGGAGAGTTGCTGCTGTGCATCTTGTCGCAGATACGCACTGCGGATGCAGTGTGCCAGCTACTGTGGGCTTTTGCAGAGCGGAATGGCCACAGCTGTCTGCTTTTGATTTTCACCGTGGCCTGTGGAATGGCCCCAGCAGGAGTTAAAATTTGGCCAAGCTGAAAAAATGCTCTATCCTGTGGGCCCATCTGCTACCTTCACACTCCACCTGGTCCTGACCGTGTATTCATTCACTCAGCTGCCTCTCCTCAAACCCGTACTTTGGCTTCAACGGCAAACAGCAAGAAATGGAAAATCAGCCACGGAGCAGGAAAAGTGACAGATCTACTAGAGAAGTGAGAGTGTTGGTGAATTATAACTGCTTTCCACGTGAAACATCAGGAGTAACAATGAGAGCCTGCGTGCGATCATTCACTGGGTTACATTTTAGTTACCGCAGCAGACTGCAAAATGTTTCTCAGACTCCTTACAGAAATAATGTGATAATTTGCCCCATAATGAACAATTAGAATGAGTTACAAGGGCGGAAGCAGCTTTATGGCCTATCAGGGCCCTTTGTGTTAATTTTAGTTTAGATTTGAATATCTGATGTTCGGATGAGATCACCCATTACACCAGTAACTCTGATCAGTGGAGAATCATTTCTTTGAGCAGATATTGGGGGGAGGTGGTGGATGGGTGGAGGTGGGGCAGGGGTGGGATTGGGAAGAGAGTGTAAAAATACAGAAGTAACATCTTTATTGTCTACTCAATCTCATTCGTACCCTCACTCAACTCAATGATAGCTTACGATCATGCAGCAACTTTACTGTAGAAAGATATAGAACGATACAAAAGTCTGAGGTCACATATCAACCGACTCAAGAACAGTGTCTTCCCTGCTGCTGTCAGACTTTTGCTCTAACTCACACTAAGTTAACCTTTCTCTACGCCCTAGCTGTGACTACACTGCATTCTGCACTCTCTCATTTCCTTCTCTATGAACAGTATACTTTGTCTATATAGCGCACAAGAAACAATACCTTTCACTGTATCCCAATATATGTGACAATAATAAATCAAATCAAATCAAATCAAAGATTGTATCCCTTGACAAAAGAATGCTTTCTATGGTGCATTTGTAAAAGTTGGTGAGAGTTGTAGCTGACATGCCAAATTTCCTGAGTCTCCTGAGAAAGTAGAGGTGTTTTTGGGCTAAGGGAATGGGACTTTCAATCAGATTTCTGGATGAACCTGACAGAACTGTTGGGTTTGATGTAAGACAGGCGATAGCTACTTTTTGTGATGTTTGCGAGATCAACTATTGCTGGCTTAAGCGTTCTGCTTCAAGCTGGTGTCCATTGTTATTTTGCATAATGTTTATCATTCTGGTCATTGCATGAGCTGCTTTCTTTCCCTGGCAAGCCGGTGGTAGTACACACTTTGACCGCTACTCCCAGCCTTTGCTGCTGGCACCAGTCACCTTCCACCTCCTGGACTGAGCACTGAGTTCTTCTCTTGCTCAATCAGTCCATTTACATTTAGAAGTAGCGCAACGGGGTTCAGGTGTTGGGCTGTGACCTGGAACTCATTGAGGTGTTAGGTGACCAATGTTGTCTTCCTGATAGCAACCTGGTGGATGACGAAAGCCAGAGCTGGTTTTTAATTGGAATAGATATGTTCACAGAGTGCAACATTGCAGGTATGCTCCTCCTGGTCCTATCTCTGGGTCGCTAAATGTTCCTTTGTGTGTGCTCGAGACTGGGATTTTCCAGCCGTTCACGCCCCACTGCCGTTGCAAGTGAGGACGGAGAATTTGACGCTGAGCCAAATCTCCGTTCACTGCAATGGGACGGGAGAATCCCGCTGGCGTGAACGGCCAGAGAATTCCGGCCCAGGTGACCATTCAGTGAACACCCTCCACCTCGATTGATACAATTGACTTCATGTTTGGAAATCCAGCCCAAGGGGTCCAGCCAACTCTGAGGCTCCTTAGATTATCATCCTGCCCAAGAACAATACTTCGCATCCATCGGTTTTCAGTTTTATCCAGTAAAATTGGTGAATTAATCAGCTGAACCCAAAAGATGCACAATTCCTAGGACTGAGAGGGGGTTGGGGGGTGGGGGGGGGGGCGGTGGGCTATCCAGCTACTGGTGGTTGGAGTCAAGAAAGGTGGGGTGGGAGGGAGATAGAGTTTGAAAAAAGGGCCAACTCAGGCTGTATTCGTGGCCTTTGTGTTTTCAGTGAGAGACACACACGTGGGTTGGTTGTTTTACAAAACGATTTAAATGGGAGGCAGTATCAGTTCACCAGTCTCTCTCATTTCTGCTCCATGGCCATAGTGCTTTGATATATTGGCCAGTGGGTCAAACGGAGCAGGCTTCCAAGCTTAGTCTTGTCCCCATGTTGAGTCTGCCAATCCCAGTTAGGGCGATGATATGAGTACATACAACTGACCGGATACCTCACCTGGAAAAGCAAACCTGTAGCATAAGGATGTCCAGCATGGCAAGGGTTAACATGAGACTGAGATACAGTAAGAGACATTATGACTTGAGATTAGAGAGAGGTGTGGGCTGGGCAGAGACCTGTGTGGAAGCAAACATGGAGTTAACACATACCTGGGCTATAGCCTTGTTTAGCTGTACAGAGTTATGTGTCATCAAGAAACAGTTAATGATCAACCATACATGACCTAGAACCTCTTTGTGAGAACTACTAAACATACAATATACAACTTATAGAATCACAGAATCCCTACAGTACAGAAGGAGGCCATTTGGCCCATCGAGTCTGCACTGACTATATCCCACCCACCCCTGTGACCCCACAGATATACCCTGATAATCCCTCTGATCTTAAGGGACAATTTAGCATGGCCAATCCACATAATCCACACATCTTCCTCTTCCTGGCTTCCAGAGAGCAATACACCTGGACAACAGGTGAAGGCAGAATTGAAACTCTATGTGATATCCTCACAGTTTCATAATTGTCACTCACCACCTGGACAGATATGAAGAGGATGAAGCCCTTTGCTGACACATCGGGAGACCGACAGTGCTGTTGGAGCCGTGTCCTCCACGGTGCTTTGACAAGAGGAGCAAGGGGCAGGGAACAAAAGAATCCACTCAATTCATGTTCAGAGTTTCTGTGACCGATGTGAAGCTTAGGCAAAGCAACATAGGAGTGAACAAAGGATTGGTTTCACAGTCTTACCAATATTGGTCCCACAGAGACATACACTGAGAGAAACCATCCTCATAAACAGTTAAAGGCACAGACTAGCAGAGTAACAGACAGCTCAGAGAAACCTCCTTCAGGATACCAGCGAAATGAATGTGCCTTGAATATGCAGTGACTATGACAAGTGCTGGAGGGTGTAGGTTGTATATCAGTGAACTTTCTCACTAATTAGCAAGCAGAGAGGGGAAAATTCTGCAAGAAATTAGTGCAAATATTTACTTGTCAGCGCACTGTCAATGACACAAACCCAAACAGCTGAAGGGTATGCACACTGCTGTCACGAAGGGTTGGTTTAGCTCAGTGGGCTGATGGTGAGTGATGTCAGCAGTGTGGGTTCAATTCCCGTACCGGCTGAGGTTATTCATGAAGGCCCTGCCTTCCCAACCTCATCCCTTGCCTGAAGTGTGGTGACCCTCAGGTTAAATCACCACCCATTGAGGGGGAGAGCAGCCAATGGTCATCTGGGACTGTGGCGACATTATCTTTTCACTACATTGCACACATCAGTGGGGGAAGAATGAGAAAGTGGCACAGTTTGGTCATCACCATTTTTCCTAAAAGCAGCATTTGTTTCCTAATTTGAACTACCCCCATCAGCCTGTGTTCATGTTTATTTTTCAATCCAGCGTGAATCATGTAAACTTAAATCAGAATCTATACGGTTTTAAGAAGGATCGGATCACATCTTGATCTTAAAGTTGCAGTCCTCCATTAACACACGCAAACCCCTCAAATTCAGAGCGTAAACAAAAACCACACTTGCGCATCGTAGGCCGTTTGTCCTCGCATTTCAGCCAATCACAGAAACAGGAATTGTGGCCTTGAGGTCAGAGGGCAAGCAAAGGTCGCAGTTCACAGGACTTGGCAATCATTCGCAAGGCAGTAATAGGGGAGGCAGTGGTGTAGTCACTGGGCTAGTAATCCAGAGACCCAGGGTAATCCCCTGGGGACCATTGTTTGAATCCCACCATGGCAGATGGTGAAATTTAAATTCAGTTAAAATGAAAACATCTGAAATTAATGACCATAACGTGGGTGACACATTGGCAATGCTAAATTGCCCCTCAGTGTCCAAAGATGTGTGGGCTTGCTGAGTTGGCCACACAAAATGCGTAGGGTTATGGGGATAGGGCAGGGAGGTGGGCCCGGGTTAACGTGCTTTGTTGGAGACTCAGAGCAGACTTGATGGGCCAAATGGCCTCCTTCTGCACTGTAGGGATACTATACTTCGTTCAGAGCTAAGAGTCTTTCAGATTAACCCAGAGGGAGAGGGCAAATAACAATTACAGGGCATTGCATCTTTAAGGAGTGTTGCTTAATGGAAAATTATTCCTGCTGCAGGTGAATGGGACAAATTGTGGGTAGAATTCCAAATGTTCTAGCAGTGCCTTGGGATTTTCAGGAATTCAGATCTCGGGGCTCAGAACCCCACTTGCCTGGATGAGCACATCTCCAACAACACTCAAGAATCTTGACAGAATCCAGGTCAAAGCAGCCCGTTCGATTGGCACCACATCTACAAACATCCACTCCCTCCACCACTGTCGCGCAGTAGCAGCAGTGTGTGTACTACCTACAAGATGCACTGCAGCAATTCACCAAAGATCCTTAGGCAGCACCTTCCAAACCCACCACCACTTCCATGTAGAAGGACAAGGGCAGCAGATGCATGGGAACACCAGAATCTGCAAGTTCCCCTCCAAGCCACTCACCATCCTGACTTGGAAATATAATCGGTGTTCCTTCGTAGTCGCTGGGTCAAATCATGGAATTCCTTCCCTAATTGTGGGTCAACCCACAGCACATGGACTGCAGCGATTCAAAAAGACAGCTCACCACCACCTTCTCAAGGGCAACTAGGGATGGGCAATAAATGCTGGCCAGCCAGTGATGCCCATGTCCTATGAATGAAAAAAAAATTCCCCCAAAAAAATTTGCGTGCAAAAATTGGGAATAAAATCACTGGGAGAATGAAAATACATGATTTTTTTTTAGAATTTACACCCTGAACACCTTCTGTTCACAAGTTGCAAAAATCAATTCTGACCTTGGGTGACTGTCTGTGTCGGGTTTGCACATTCTCCCCATGTCTGCATGGGTTTCCTCTGGCTGCTCCCGTTTCCTCCCCATGATATGCAGGTTAGGCTGATTGGCCATGCTAAAATAATTCCTTAATGTCCCAAGATGTGTGGGTTGCGGGGGGCGGGATAGCGGGGTAAATATGTGGGGTAATGGGGATAGGGTCTGGGTGGAATACTCTGTCAGAGAGTCAGTGCAGACTTGGTGGGCCGAATGGCCTGCTTCTGCACCATAAGATTTCCATGAATTGGAGAGGTGGGGAAACCCAGTGGTCAGGAATCATCCAATCGGATAACAGAGAGTCTGCTCTGTTCCTGATTGGCCGTGAGTGGCGAGGATGGGTTTGTCAGATGATTGACGGCAGGTAGGCGTGGGGGGTGTGGGGATGGGACAGGAGGTCATATGATGACACCACTAAGGATGCGCCCAACCAGAGCTGGCAACCCTGGAAGTGAGGGAAGGTTAAAATGGGGTTGCAAATTTAACAACTAGCACTGTTGATGAAAACAACCTTGCGAAGTCACTCACCGAAACTTAGGATGAGGGAACAGCGAGCTTCGCATTGTTGAACATGAACCACACTCTGCCCTATTTCTAATGGGAAATTGAATTCAATTTGGATCAGCAAAGTGTAAATATCAGGAAAATTGAATAGCGGGTCAGCTGATTTAAACTGAATTCAATTTCACCAATGTTTACACTCACCTTTGCCCTCAGCCACAAGCTTCCCAGACAATATCCAATTACCTGGTGCCAAAGCCAAGACCAGGCTAAGTTGGACATTAATTCCACCTCTGCAGCATTTTGTAAAATGCATTTCACAAGGCAGTGCTGTTTGTCAATCAGTCTCAAAACATCCAAGCCTCTGATTTGCACCCATTGCACAGTGTGAAATCAATTGGCTGTGAAATGATGATTATATCGGTGTTGACTGGGGCAGTGTGACTGTCACTGGAATAAAAACCCACCACAAACTCCGCAGTTTTGTCAAATGTGGCCAATTGTGCTTCACCTGACAGATTTCTGATGTGGAGAAGCCGGTGTTGGACTGGGACGGGCACAGTAAGAAGTCTCACATCACCAGCTTAAAGTCCAACAGGTTTAATTGGTTGCACGAGCTTTCGGAGCACTGCTCACCCAATGAAGGGGCAGTGTTCCCAAAGCTCGTGTTACCAAACAAACGTGTTGGACTTTAACCTAGTGTTGTGAGACTACTTACTGTGCTGACAGTTTTACCAATAAAACCAAGTAAGAGCCACTTTTTATACCAAGTGGCAGTGGGCAGGGATTCTCTGGTCTCGCGCTCCCCGCTACCACTCCCAGCGAGCATGGAGAATTTGGCGCCTGGCCAAATCTCCGTTCACTGCAGCGGAATCGGAGATTTGGAGCCATGGGCGAGGTCAGAGAATCCCGACCCAAAGGTTATTGCTGGCTTCAAGCATCTGGGGTAGGTAAAATCTGCTGTGCCCACCAGGGCAGCACGGTAGCACAGCGGTTAGCACTGCTGCCTCACTGCACCATGGACCTGGGTTCAATACCAGCCTCGGGTCATGGTCTGTGTGGAGTTCTCCTCATATCTGCATAGGTTTCCTCCGGGTACTCCAAGGATGTGCGGGTTAGGTTGATTGGCCATGCTAAATTGACCCTAGTGTCAGGGGGATTGGCGGGGTAATTGTGTGGGGTGATGGGAATAGGGCCTGGGTGGGATTGTGGTCAGTACATACCGATGGGCTGAATGGCCTCCTTCTGCACTATCGGGATTCTATACACTCTCTATAGGAAGGGCATGGACTGGGACGGTACAAAGGATGGGGCATAGAAGGATTTACAACATTCCGGCACCAGTAACAAGGATGTAGCAGGAATTGTACCAAAGATATAACCTGGATGGTTCTCTGGCGAGACAGCCATGCTCTCGTTTTGTTTCTCTTTTTCTGCAGCAACCCTGCTGTGTCTCAAAGACATAATCAGATGATGATAGCCCTGTGAAATTACCAACCACCTCTCTGGATAAACTAGCTCACTCCCATCACTTATCGATAGCTTCCTGTCTGCCCAGGCAACAGAGAAGTCAAAACAATGCCAGCAGTGCGTTTTAGTGAGGAAGGAATTAAGAAGGCTGAGGGGCTTGACCTTACTGAGATATATAAAATCATGAGGCCATAGGTAGCATGGACATACATAGGGGTAGGATTTTCCAGCTACGCTCACCACAAAACCAGAAAATCCCGTCCGAGATCAATGGACCTTTGGATGTCCCCCTGCCCTCCCCCACCCCTACCTCCCTCCCCCACCCCCCCAGCCGCTACAATCCCTGTGACGGGTAGGGTGCAAGAACTCCCCCATGTTCAACAATGCGAAGCTCGCTGTTCCCTCGTCCTAACTTTCGGTGAGGGTCTTAGCAAGGTTGTTTTCATCAACAGTTCTAAGTGTTAAATTTGCAACCCCATTTTAACCTTCCCTCACTTCCAGGGTTGCCAGCTCTGGTTGGGCGCATCCTTAGGGGTGTCATCATATGACCTCCCGTCCCATCCCCACACCCCCCACGCACACCTGCCTTCAATCATCTGGTGAACCCATCATCGCTCCTCACGGCCAATCAGGAACAGAGTAGACTCTCTGTTATCCGATTGGATGATTCCTGACTATCGGGTTTCCCCACCTTTCCAATTCATCCCAGGGAAGGGGAATAGAAAACTAGAGGGCATAGGTTTGAGGTGAAAGAGGAAAGATTTAGAAGGGACCTGAGGGGCAACCTCTTCATGCAGACTGTTGTGTGTAAATGGAATAATTTGCCAGAGAAAGTGGTTGAGGCAGGTACAAATTTTTTTTATTCATTCGTGGGACATGGGCGTCACTGGCTGGCCAACATTTATTGTCCATCCCCAGTTTCCCTTGCAGTTGAGGGTCAACCACATTGCTGTGGCTCTGGAATCATGTATAGACCAGACCAGGTAAGGACTGGCAGATTTCCTTTCCTAAAGGACTTTAGTGAATCAGATGGGTTTTTACCAACAATTGACAATGGTTTCACGGTCATCGGTAGATTCTTAATCCCACCTTGGTGGGATTTGAATCCAGGTCCCCCAGAACTTTAGCTGAGTTTTTGGATGAATAGTCCAACGATAATTCCACTAGGCTATTGCCTCCCTGAGCAACGTTTAAAAAAACATTTGGATAAGTACATGGGTCGGAAAGGATTAGAGGAATATGGGCCAAATCCAAGCAACTGGGGATAGCTGGGAGGGCAACATGTTCTGGTTGGGCTGAAGGGCCTGTATTGCTGTATGACTCTAAGGCACTCTTTGACTCGTTGGGCGAGTTGGAGACCAGGATGTGTTTTGGTAACACCAATGTTAAACTCACACCCTCACCGTGATAACCAGTCTCGACGGCCCAGGATGGGAAATGGAGTGTGACTGTCCGCGACTTTTATAACCAAGATATTTAGTCAAGCTTCAAAAGCAAAACCTTCAGTTCCACATTCGCTTAGGAAAAAAAGACACAGGAACTGATACAGCGATCACAATTCGGAAACTTTCAAAGATGTATTTGAAATGTTAAAGAAACAATTGTGTTGCTGTTCTGCCATCACCTTTCAGTGCACAGTACTGAGCACATTGCTATGGTAACGGCTCAGGCTGTTGGAAGCTGATAACATAATCGCACTATCCTCCCCACAGGATGCCGTGGTTTCTTCAATTTCAGATTTGGGAGGTGGAATCAGTTACCTGACTCTGGAATCGCAAAGTACCCAAATAAACCCTGGTTCGATGAGCTGCGCACACAAAGAAGAAAGAGCTGCATTCGCATGGTGCCGTTCACATCCCTCCACAGAGGGCCAAGCGCTTTCGAAGTGTCGTCACTGTTGTAACGTCGCAGACACGACAGCCAATTTACACAAAGCAAGCTCCCACAAACGGCAACACAGTCATGGCTAGATGATCCCTGGTGTTGGTTGAGGGATAAATATTGGGCAGAGCACTGGGATTCCCCTATACTTTGAGCAACAATTTTTTGAATCCACCTGCAGATGAGGCTTAGGTTAATGTCACATTGTAAAACAGCACTTGCAGCAGTGCAGCACCCCCTCAGTTTTGCACTGGAAGTGTTGGGCTATGTTTTATTGTTGAAGCCACAGGAATGGAACTTAAGCCCATAACCTTCTAAATCTCACTGTTCATAGAATCATAGAATCCCGATGGTACAAAAGGAGACCATTCGGCCCATCGAGTCTGCACCAACAACAATCCCACCCAGGCCCTATTCCCTCTAACCTCACATATTTACCCTGCTAATCCCCCTGACACTAGGGTCAATTTTAGCATGGCCAATCCATCTAACATCTTTGTTCTATGGGAGGAAACTGGAGCACATGTAAACACAGGGAGAATGTGCAGACTCCACATAGACAGTGACCTGAGGCCGGAATCGAATCCGGATCCCTGGTGCTGTGAGGCAGCAGTGCTAACCAATGTGCTACCGTGTCACCTGTGTTACCCACTGAGACAGAGGTGATTCATGGAATCATGCAGTGCAGAACTGCACTGCATGGTGGCACAGTGGTTAGCACTGCTACCTCACAGTGCCAGGGACCTGGGTTCAATTCCAGCCTTGGTAAGGGTAGAGTTTGCACACGTATCCCTGTGGGTTTCCTCTGGGTGCTCCGGTTTTCTCCTGCCGTCCAAAGATCTGTGGGTTAGGTTGATTGGCCGTGCTATATTGCCCCTCAGTGTCAGGGGGATTAGCAGGGTAAATATGTGGCGTTACAGGACAGGGCTTGGGTGGCATAGGGGTCGGTGAGGGCTTGATGGGCTAAATGGCCTCCTTCTGCATTGTACATTCTATGATTATGTAAGAGGCCCTTCAGCCCATCGGGTCTGACCTCCTATAACCTGTTGAGAAACCTCTGGGAGGGGGGTTTACCCATCACAGGGTGCATCATTTATCCAGGGACTATGGTGTTGCTAAGGGATGCCACGGCAGGAGAAACCCCTGTCAACAGTGACATCTGAACAGCAGCTGAATGGGGCATCGCTGCAGCAACCGTTTGCATTTTGTGTGGCATTCTTAACGGAGCAAAACATCCCAAAGCAATTCAGAATAGCCACAGAATGATCTGACACCACAGGCAGTACTGCAAGGCAGTATTAGGACAGGTGGACAAGGAGGTGGGACATCCTTAAGGAGGTGGGAGAAAGGTGGGCAGGATTAGAGAGACAAGTCCTGAGCTTGGGGATCGAGGCAGCCGAAGGCACAACTGTAAACAGAATGTCGATTAAAATCGGGGAGAGGCCAGAACTGGAGGAGTGCAGAGACCTCAGAAGGATTACTCAATAAGAAGCAAAAGGAGATTAAGGCAAAGATTTGAATAATGAAAAAATGGTTTTCATGTGGCGGCTTCATGCTAATTTGTTCTTGCAAGTACATTTGTAACATTCACTAAATGGCTATCTTGACTCGTGTGCACAATTGCAAGTGTTTTTTTTTATTGTGTTATTTAGTTGTATTGAAATATTTATAAGGAACTTGACATCGCCGCAGTCAGCTGCCTGTGGCGAGACATCCTTCAAGAGCTTTAAACATTTATGCAAATTAAAAATAAATAAGGTGTAAACTGATGTCTGGAAGGGAAAAAATAAAATCAAATGGAGGATTGTTTTGAGTTTTCTGCCTTTAAAGGCCCCACATTGTCTTGCTGTCCATTTAACCCTTTCAGTGACCTCTGGAACGGCCCCGACTGCATTCTACTTGTGAAGGATCTCATTGGAATTTTCTTTAGAACCCTTACAGTGCCGAAGGAGGCCATTCGGCCCATCGAGTCTGTACCGACAACAATCCCACCCAGGCCCTATCCCTATATCTCCATGGATTTACCCTGCTAATCCCCCTGACAATAAGGGGCAGTTCAGCAGGGCCAATCAACCTTATCCGTAGATCTTTGGACTGTGGGAGGAAACTGGAGTGTGCGGAGGAAACCCACGCAGATGCGGGGAGAACGCACAAACTCCACACAGACAGTCACTCAAGGCTGGAATTGAACATGGGACCTTGGCGCTGTGAGGCAGTGTTAACTGTGCCACACGGCGAAGAAAGGTTAGGAAGAAAGATTGACTTGTATTTATGTGGCACATGTCACGACTTCAATACACCCCAGTGCTTTACAACCAATGAAGTACTTTTGAATTGCAATTGCTGTTGAAGTGGTGAATATAAATGAGAAGTGTTGTTCTAACATTTGCAATCTCAGTCTGAGCACTTGTATATATGAAAGGTGATTTATAAAGTAATAATTTGTGAGCTGTGAGCATTGCTGACGAAGCCAGCATTTATTATCCACCCCTAATTGCCCTTGAGAAGGTGCTGGTTAACCACATTCTCGAACCGCACCAGTCCATGTGATGTAGGTACTCCCACAGTGCTGTCAGGGAGGGAGTTCCAGGATTTTGACCCAGTGACAGTGAAGGAAAGGCCGATATATTCCCAAATCAGAATGGTGAGTGACTCGGAGGGGAACGTGCAGGTGATATTTTTTCCAGGCGACTGCTGCCCTTGTTCTTCCATCTGGCAGAGACCAAGGGTTTGGAAGATGCTGTCAAAGGACATTTTTTGAGTTGCTGCAGTGCGTATTTAGCATGGCCAATCCACCTCATTTCACATCTTTGGACTATGGGAGGAAACCGGAGGAAGCCCCAGGCAGACATGGGGAGAACATGCAATCTCCACACAGACAGTCGCCCAAGGCTGGAATTGAACCCGGGTCTCTGGTGCTGCGAGGCAGCCGTGCTAACCCACTGTGCCACCCATGGTTATTGGACTGAGAAAACCATGTCAATGTAAATATTCCAGTTCTGAAACCAGATAGAGATTTGGGTTAGATGTGTTCAGATAGGATCTGCAGTCTGACAAGGGCAACATAGGAAAGACTTCCCCGTGATCCTCAGGAAGGAGATGCCTCGATAGTTGTTGCGATCGCTACGATTGCCTTGTTCTTGTACAGAGTCACAATCTTTGCATCATGATACCCCGGGACTCCCACCATCCAGCTGAGACAGGGACACTTATGCAGACATTGCAAAGAGAACTGGCTTCACTGGCGTCAGCACCTGGATAATTGTCCATGACAAGCTGGTTAATACCTTTAATTAAAGCAAAATATTGCGGATGCTGGAATCTGAAACAAAAGCAGAAAATGCTGGAAAATCTCAGCAGGTCTGACAGCATCTGTGGAGAGAAAGTAGAACCAATGTTTCATCAGAACTGATAAAGGGCCATTCCAGCTCTGAAGAAGGGTCATCCAGACTTGAAATGTTGGTACTATTCTCTCCCCACAGATGCCGTCAGAACTGCCGAGATGTCCCAGCATTTTTCTATTTTTGTGGTCAATACTTTTGATAGGCTCCTACTGCGGGCTCAGTATCAAACATTGACATGACAGGTAGGCTTTCTACAGTGCCCAGAGCTTCCACAGTACCTGTGGTCTCCTACAGTACAACTTAACTTAGTGTTCCATCTCTTCAATTGTTTATTCCAGTCAGTGATCACTTCCTCTACCTTTGTTTCCAAAGAGAGCAAATGTTCTCTTTGCTGATGGGTGAGTTTCTTTTCTCATCCTTTCAAAATGCCCTTGACATTCTCTGTTTTGAAAGACATTTGGATGTTCGAATAAAGTTCTCACCAGTAGTTATGAGTTTACCACCTGGTGGTTTGATGGGCTTTATTTTAAGCAGCTGTTGGTGCATTCATAATCTTCTTGCTCAGTTCTGTCTCGCAATGAAGAGATGAAGGGGCAGCGCTCCAAAAGCTCATGCTACCAAATAAATCCGTTGAGCTTTAACCTGGTGTGGTGAGACTACTTACTGTGTCTATCCCAGTCCAACGCCACCATCTCCACATCAATGGCTTCAATGACACGTTCCATCACAATGATGTTAGCCTCATACCAGTCAACATTTTTCTGTTCTTGCTTCCCATATGTTGAGAGTGCTTTGTTGAGACGTTGTTTTGAAGTATGTTCCATTTCACCTCTTGTGTGGGAATGGCGGAAAGGATATATTCAATAAAATTGAGGAACTGTTGGTTTTACCTGGCCCAGCAGTATGGCTGATGTTGATATGAGGATGGAATTTCTGCTTTGAATCAAAAATTTCAAGGGTTGCGTTATCACCCCAGTGAACATCAGGGGGTGATCTGTATCACAGTCAGCGTTGTGGTAGCTGCATGTGTTAACAATACTGTTCAGAGATTCACATCAAATGATGATCAGATCCAGCTGGTACCAATGCCCTGATCTTGGAAGTCGCCAGGACATCTTGTGGTGTGGTTTGTTCTGAAGGAAGTTCTTCATTATACAAAGCTTGGGATAGCAGCAAAGCTCAGATTGTCCCTGTCCATTCTCATTTATCTTTCCCAGTCCCTGATGTCTCAAGCTGGACAGCTATGTCATAGAATCCTGACATAGAATCTCCTCAACCCTATCCCCATAACACTGTGCATTTATCATGGCTAATTAATCTAACCTCCGTATCTTTGGACACCAAGGGGTAATTTAGCATGGCCAATCCACCTAACCTACACATATTAGGACACTAAGGGGCAACTTAGCATGGCCAACCCACCTAACCTACACATCCTGGTTCAACTTAGCATCACCAGTCCACCTAACCTACACATCTTTGGACAATAAGGGGCAATTTATCATGGCCAATCCACATAACTTGCATATCTTGGGACTGTGGGAGGAAACCAGAGCACTCAGAGGAAACCCACGCAGACACGGGGAGAAAGTGCAAACTCCACACAGTCAGACAGTGACCCAAACTGGAAATCAAACCCGGATCTGTGACACTGTGAGGCAGCAGTACTAACCACTGTGCCACATGGTCCCTGCTCAGACTTGCAATGAAATTCCCGAGTAGGTAAAGATACTGCGACTTAAGGATGATAGCAGTGTTCGAATAGACTTGTTTTTTGCCTCCATGGTGGAGCAAAGCTTTGGAGCATGGATATGCATGAGATTAACTGAGCCCGTTTGAGTTGAGAGGTTGATGGGGAGAACATGCTTTGACCTATTTGTGGGATATTCCATTATTGAAAATAAGGAGTTCCTTACAGCGATGCTTACACCTTCCTCACATATTTCCTCTGAATCTTTCCCCTGCTAGATGAATGTGTAATGTTTTCTTTTCAATGATCTGCTCTAGGTGAGCCTGGTCTCTTGTGAAGCTGGCGTGTCGGTGTTTAGCCTATCAGGTTCCACGTCGAGCGCAGCTGTCTTGCGTGGAGGATTTGAAATTGGTGAGCTGGCCCGAAACAAACATTTGACCTTTTCAGTATGCAAATTAGGAGCCTGCTGCCTATCAAAGCTTCCCCATCGAGAGGTTAGTCAGCAGTGAGCTGAACACACACTCAGCTGACCATGCTCAGAATTCTGCAGAGCAACTGTAGTTAATTAACATTTTATTAATATATTAATACACACGTCCTGTGGAACCAGGGTGAGCAGGAATACTCCTTCGCATACACAGCAGTTCCAACCAGCAATCCCAACCCCTTTGTCGCCTGATCCATAGAGTCATAAAATCCCTACAGTGCAGAAAGAGGCAATCCAGCCCATCGTGACTTCACTGACTCTGAAAGATGATCCTACCCAAGACATCTCTTCCGCCCTATCCCCATGAACCCTGCACATGTAGCATGGCCAATCCCCCTAACCTGTACATCTTTGGACACTATGAGGCAATTTAGCACGGCCAATCCCCCTAACCTGTACATCTTTGGACACTATGAGGCAATTTAGCACGGCCAATCCCCCTAACCTGTACATCTTTGGACACTATGAGGCAATTTAGCACGGCCAATCCCCCTAACCCGCACAGCTTTGGACACTATGAGGCAATTTAGCACGGCCAATCCCCCTAACCCGCACAGCTTTGGACACTATGAGGCAATTTAGCACGGCCAATCCCCCTAACCTGTACATTTTTGGACACTAAAGGGCAATGTAACAAGGCAAATCCACCAAACCCACACATCTTTGAACACGAAGGGACAATTTAGCATGGCCAATCCACCTAACCCGCACTTCTTTGGATTTTGATTTCATTTGATTTATAATTGTCACATGCATTAATATACAGTGAAATGTATTGTTTCTTGCATGCTATGCAGACAAAGCATACCGTTCATAGAGAAGGAAGGGAGCGAGTGCAGAATGTAGTGTTACAGTCATAGCTAAGGTGTAGAGAAAAATCAACTTAGTGCGAGCTAGGTCCATTCAAAAGTCTGATGGAGCAGGGAAGAAGCTGTTCTTGAGTCGGTTGGAACATGACCTCAGACTTCTGTGTCTTTTTCCCAATGGAAGAAAGTGGGGGAGAGTATGTCTGCCATACGTGGGGTCTTTAGTTATGCTGGCTGCTTTTCTGAGGTGGCAGGAAGTGTAGGTGGAGTCAATGTAGGAGGAACCCAGGCAGACATGGGGAGAACGTACAAATTCCACACAGTCACCTGAGGCTGGAATTGAACCCGGATCCTTGGCGGTGTGAGGCAGCAGTGCTAACCACTGTGTCACCATGATTAAACCCCCCACCTCGCTGTTTCTTACCTGAGAACCATTAGGTAAGGCAGGTGGACCAATATTGATCTCCAGCTCTGGGCAGGCTTCACCTGGGTAACCAAACCTCAAATCAATTCTCTGCGGTGAGTAAGAGGAGGTTCCTGGTACTTATGAAGGAAGACATTACCCTTGTGGGAACTCCTTAGGCATTGTTGCTGTGAACAACCGAAGGAAAGTAATGAATAAATCAAGGTGAAGGACTGTGAAAGAAAGGAAAGCGTGAGTGAATAATGATAAAAAGAATGATATTGGCCCTTGAGCCTACTTGGCCAAGAAATAAAATTGGGGTTGAATTTTTTAATCTCAATTCTACTATCCCACCATGACGCTGGTGGAATTTGAATTCAATAAAAAAAATCTGGAATTAAGAATCTATTGATGACCATGAAACCATTGTCAGAAAATCCCATCTGCTTCACTAATGTCCATTAGGGGAGGAAATCCGCCGTCCTTACCCGGTCTGGCCTACATGTGGCTCCAGAGCCACAGCAATGTGGTTGAGTCTCAACTGCCCTCAGGCAGGACAATAAATGCTGGCCAGCCAGCGACGTCCATGTCCCATGAGTGAATGAAGAAAACTCCCCACCCTATTCCTTTAAGGCTTAATTCCCTTAGTGTCCCAAATCTATTTATCCAAGTCTTGAATATCATCAATCACTGACATCCACGTTCCGCTGGGGTAGAGAATTCACAATCCTTGGGCTGAAGAATGTAAGGGATAGGAACAGACCATTCGGCCCATTGAATCTGCTCCATCATTCAGGATCATGACTGGTCTGATTGTGGCTTTAACTCCGTCCTAAATGGCTGACCCTTAACCCAGGGAGTTTGAGGGCAGGATTTTACAACCCTAGACCAGAAAATCCTGACCGAGGTCAATGCACGTTTCCATTGTCTGCCCTTCACCGGCTCCGATTCCGTGAGGGGACGGGGCGGTAGAATTCTGGCACTGGAATCTCCAGCTTCTCCTCTCAAACTGGAAGAATTTAATATCTAATGTGACCACCTGTTGTAAACTCCCGAGAATATAAATCTCTTACTCAAACCGTGCCCATAGAACTAATGTCTCAACTCAGGAGTCAGTCTAGTGAACCTTTGTGGTAAGTCTTTAAAGTAAATACACCCTTCCTCAGGTGAGGAGGTCAAAACTAGAACATTGAACTCCAAGGCTGGTCTCAACAAGGCCCTGTATAATCACAGCAAGACTTACTCATTCTTATACTCTAACCCTTTGCAATAAGGACGCTATATTCTTTATGTGTGTTTGCATCACCAGTTAGTCGCATAAAACAACATTGTTGACTTGCTGTCAGAAGTCTAGAGACTTCAAACCCTTGACTTGAACTCCTTCCAGCTCTGGCTGATCCGAGAGTCAGCAGTGCTATTTCCTGCCACCTCCTCCCTAGCGCGCTGTACCAGACACCACCGAGCGACAGTCTCTCAGCCCCACACAGCCCAGCCCTCCTCTTCCTGGTCTCCTTGCAGGAGGGCACTCAGCACCTGGCCCCGCAAACCTGGCTCGCCCGCTCCCTCCCCCCCCCCCCCCCCCCCCCCCATCTCCGTCCCTCGGCAATTCTGCTCAGCCTACAGCTGGCCTGGCCCACTAACTACTATTCCAGCTGTTTCAAATAGCATTTAATTGCAGTTGACAACTGATTATGAAGATTATTGTATCTTCCGCTCGATTGGCTGGCCCGCTGTTTGGGGATTAAAGCGCTTGTTTTCGCACACCCCCTGAAAACAGGAAAATGATGCGGTGAGCAGATTCCTTTGTTACCCTCAGAAGCCCGGAGTAACCCTCAGTTAACCAGCTGTGCAGTCACAGTTGCACTCAGCGCTATCCACATTGTCCCCCCCGAGCGCAATAGGCAACAAATCATTCTCTTTGATTGTCTACTTTAAGTATATTTGTGCAAATTCTAATTGCAAATACATTTGCTCCTCATTGTAACGTGTTTTTTGTGTCTCTCCCCGAGATTTAATTACAGAGACTCCACTTGACAAGCAAGTAGTTTCCTCAATATTTAAATCATTCTTTTTGTAACGGTAGTGTGCATTTTATCTGATGATTACAATATTTTCACTCCAGTGAAGATATATAAAAGTTAATGCCTGATGAAAAAAAAGGATTGATTTTTTTTAAACTTGATGTGTGGGACAGAGCGTCTACTGTAACTCGTAAAAGCCGGAGATTCGGATAGGCTATACATGCCCTTTACAAAAGAATTGAAAAAAAAATGAAGGCTTGAGAGTTATAGAAAAACGAGTTAAAGGAGTATAAGAATGCTAAGAGGCAAATAGAAAGGTGAATTGTAGATAATGGTAATAGGCATCAAAATAATTTATTTTTGGCTATCTGATGAAGTAATTCATTTATTAAGGACGAGAATGAACATAAGAATGTGAAAGACAGAGCTGGAATCTGCCATTAGGCCCTTCAACCCTGTTCCACGTTCCAACCGTTCCATGGCTAATCTGCCTGAACTCCACCTTATGTTATCCCCATGTAACCTTCCTTCACTCAGCACCTAAGAATCTTTCGATCTCAGTCTTCAATAATCTCAGTGTTGTAGAACCTGCAGTTCTCTTGGATGGAGCGCTTCAAAGATTCTAAAATGTTTGGGTATAGTGACAATTTCTCTTCGTCGCACTCCTAATTGGTTGACCCCACCCCCCCATATTCTCAGACTGTGTTCCAGATACCCCAGACAGGGGAAATATTTTCTCAGCATCTACCCAGTCAAGCCCCTTCAGCATTTTGTATGTTTCATAGAATCATAGAATCCCTACAGTGTAGGAGGAGGCTATTCGGTCCATCGAGTCTGCACCCACGCTCCGACAGAACATCCCAGCCAGGCCCTATTCCTATAACACCATACGTTTATCATGGCCAATTCACCTAGGTCGCACATCTTTGGAGTGTGGGAGGAAACCAGAGCACCCAGCGGAAATCCACACAGACACAGGGAGAAATCCACACAGACAGCGACCTAAGTCAGGAATTAAACCCAAGTCCCCGGCACTGTGAGGCAGCAGTGCTAACTGCAGCGCCACCTCTCATTCTTCTAAAATCCAAGGAGTATATGCCTAGTGTTGACCCAATTTCTGCTCTCAGTTCAAACCCCTCACCCTCAATGATGATGCAACAGAAAATTTGAGGAGTATATAGACTTTAGCAAGGCCTTTGACAAGGTACGGCATGGTAGGTTGTTGCATAAAGTTAAATCTCACAGGATCCAGGGTGAGGCATCTAAATGGATACAAAATTGGCTTCTTGACAGAAGCCAGAGGGTGGTTGTAGAAAATTGTGTTTCAAACTGGAGGCCTGTGACCAGCGGTGTGCCTCAGGAATCAGTGCTGGGCTTTCTGTTATTCGTCATTTATATTAATGATTTGGATGAGAATATAGGGGGCATGGTTAGTAAGTTTGCAGATGACACCAAAATTGGTGGCATGGTGGACAGTGAGGAAGGTTATCTCCAATTGCAACGGGATCTTGATCAATTGGGCCATGAGCTGATGAATGGAAGATGGAGTTTAATTTAGACAAATGTGAGGTGATGTATTTTGGTAGATTGAACCAGGATAGGACTTACCCAGTTAATGGTAGGGCACTGGAGAGAATTACAGAACAAAGAGATCTAGGGGTACGTGTTCATAGCTCCTTGAAAGTGGAGTCACAGGTGGACAGATTGGTGAAGAAGACATTCGGCATGCTTGGTTTCATCGGTCAGAACATTGCATACAGGCGTTGAGATGTCTTGTTGAAGTTGTACAAGACATTGATAAGGCCACACTTGGAATACTGTGCAATTCTGGTCACCCTATTATAGAAAGGATATTATTAAACTAGAAAGAGCGCGGAAAAGATTTACTAGGATGCTACCCAGACTTGGTGGATTGAGTTATAAGGAGAGGCTGAATAGACTGGGACTTTTTTCTCTAGAGCGTAGGAGGCTGAGGGGTGACTTTATAGAGGTCAATAAAATAACGAGGGGCATAGACAAAGTAGAGAGTCAATATCTTTTCCCAAAGGTAAGCGAGTCTAAAACGAGAGGGCATAGGTTCAAGGTGAGAGGGAAGAGGTACAGAAGTGTCCAGAGGGGCAATTATTTTCAAGACAGAGGGTGGTGATTGTCTGGAACGAGCTGCCAGAGGCAGTAGTAGAGGCCGGTACAATTTTATCTTTTAAAAACATTTCGATAGTTACATGGGATAGAGGGGTATGGGCCAAATGCGGGCAATTGGGATTACCTTAGGGGTTTAACAAAAAGGGCCGACGGGCCTGTTTCCATGCTGTAAACCTCTATGACTCTATAACATTTATGTCTAATTGAGCTCAGATAATCGAAAGCTCCAAAAGTCAGAGTATAACTTTGACATATCTTGTGAACTGACTGTACCCATGGGTCCGTACAAGGCTCATTGTCAATTGCTGAGGAACTCTAAGAAACATTTGTAATGTGACATAGGAACACCTTTATTCACTTCAAGAAAAGCTTGACTTTGTCACCAATTTGAAGTCTTTTGAACAACACAATAACTACAACAGAAGTTGCCAAAAATACCAGCAACGTATGAGGTACTTTGAACGGTGCAATGTGTGAGTAAAACAGGAAGAACTTGCACTTCTATGGTGAGTATTTCCTCATCCAAGGCATTTCTCAAGCAATAAACTACTTTTAAAATGCGGTCACTATTGTCGTGCAGGAAAATGTGTGATCGATTTGAAGGCAAAGAGGTATTGTGTACAGCAAATGAGGCTAATAACCCATTTTGTTGACGGTCATAAAGTCACAGAGCAGAGTTTCCCTGTCCAGTCCACCAGGAATCATAGCGGAATAGGGGGGAGGTAAAGATCCATTCACCTCAGGCTGGATTTTCTGGTTTCTGGGGGAGCGGGGCTGGAAACTCTCACCCATAGTGTCAAACAGTGCAGAAAAGGCCCTCTGGCCCATTGGGTCTGCACTGACAACAAGTGCCACTAAAGCTGCGCTAATCCCATTTTCCTGCACTTATCCCATATCCTTAAACGTTGTGATATTTCAAGCGCTCATCCAAATCCTTTTTAGAGGGTGTTTGTTTGAAGGAGAAACATTGGCTGGATACTGGGGGCATTCTCTGCTCGTTTGGACAGTACGGTGGGATCTTTCCTGTCAGAGTAACACTTTAATAGACTCTTATTTCACAATTTATGTTCGGCAGGGATTCCCATTACTACCAGCTTTGCTCAGTACCTATCCTTGGCATGTAATGATTGAAGTCCCCAATGAAACTACGAATATCTTTGTGCGGCGAGGGTGGAAATTTGCCGACAATATTGATCCGGTTGACAGAGGCAGAGCTCGAGAGTCTTGTTGTTCGGGTGAAAGTTACATTTCAGACAAGGGGGGAGGATTTTAGGCTGAAGTGTTGGAGGGGAAAAAAAGACAAGTCAATGCTGATGGGTCGAACCCAAAGGAATGACAATTTGAGGCAAACATTTGTAATCTTATCGAGTTACCTATCTGACAGTGGAGAATAAATTGAACACATCAAGCGCTTCAAGGTACCTGGGTCCAAAGTAACAAATGGTTGAGAGACATCAGCACACAAACTACACTGGCATTGAAAACGACAAAGAAAATATATGGGGATTGTGGGCCAATAAACCCGTGCCAATCACTGTCAATATATCCCCGCTGCCTGCTTTGCGATTGCCAGGACCAAGGCTGATGTTATTGATCATGAAGCAGATCTATCAGGTTGGAACATGCCGAGCTTCCGATGGTGTTTCTGCTTTCAAACCCACCAAATTAGAGAAAGCGTGAAGTCAGGGCCACTGCTGATCTTGGTGTGACACATTTCAGTCAATCCAAACTACACAGATGTGCAACAGAATCCCTACAGCACAGAAGGAGGCCATTCAGCCCATTGGTTCCGTACCGACCACAATCCCACCCAGGCCCTATTCCCGTAACCCCACATACTTGCCCTGCTAATCCCCTGACACTAGGGTCAGTTTTAACTAGGCCAATCGACCTAACCTGTACATCTTTCGGACTGTGGGAGGAAACCAGAGCACCTGGAGGAAACCCATGCAGACACGGGGAGAGCGTGCAGACTCCACATTGACAGCATGATAACACAATTGTTAGCACTGCTGCTACACAGCGCCAGGGACCCAGGTTCGATTCCCGGCTTGGATCACTGTCTGTGTGGAGTTTGCACATTCTCCCCGTGTCTGCGTGGGTTTCCTCCAGGTGCTCCAGTTTCCTCCCACAGTCCGAAAGACGCGCTGATCAGGTGCATTGACCTGAATAGGCACTAGAGTATGGTGACTAGGGGAATTTCACAGTAACTTCATTGCAGCGTTTAATGTAAGCCTGACTTGTAACTAATAAATAAATTACTTTTTTCTACATTACTTTGACAGCGACCTGAGGCTGGAATTGAACCCAGGTCCCTGGCACTATGAGGCTGCAGTGCTAACCATTGTGCCATCCTGGAGTTTGTGACTCCTTCTTTTGCTAACTCTTTTACCTGTGCGCAAGTTCTTGTACATATAGTCACCCATCACAGCTCCTGGTATTCACCCATCCATGATTTAAGCATTAAAGATTTTTACTTGAATGTAAATGTGTCCCAAAATGAAGAGAAAGGCAGCATATAGAAGCCATAAGAATCAAGGGTTCCATGATTTATTTCCTCCCCCATAGCAAGTGTGCACTGTTAGTACTCAGGCTAAAGGGACAATCCTTTAAAATTGAGAAGAGGAGGAATTTCCTCAGCCAGAGAGTGGTGACTCTTTGCTGCAGAAGGCTGTGGAGGCCGGGTCACTGAGTGTCTTTAAGACAGAGATGGATGGGTTCTTGATTAATAAGGGGATCAGGGGTTGTGGGGAAAAGGCAGGAGAATGGGGATGACAAAAATATCAGCCATGATTGAATGGCGTAGCAGGCTCGATGGGCTGAGTGGCCTAATTCTGCTCTTATGTCTGATAGCCTTATGTCGGTGCAGATTTGATGGGCTGAATGGATTCCTTCTGCACTATAGGGATTCTATGACACTGCTATTGCTTCTCACTGAGAACTTTACAAAATTGAAAAGCAAAGTCCAAGAATAACACTGTCCTTTTCATCCACGCCAATGTCCATATTACCCTCGACCTCCACTCTGAAGTAAAGTGCAGCGCTGGATTGTAATTTGTACTGTAGGTGTGACAAATTTTGCTCTGCTGTACACTGTTATTGCCTCTGAATGACAAACTTTTCATTATTCTTGTCTTATTGCATTATTAAATAATTCCTCCAGCAGCACTATCTGAAATTTACTCTATTCATAGTCATTGGCTGGAACTTTCCAGGCACTCCAGCCAGTCAGATCTTCCAGTCCTGCCAAAATCAACGAGTACCTGAATGTCTCGCCGCAGCTGCCACAGGGGAACCTGCCACTTTGGGGTGGGAAAATTCTGGCCACACTTTTTATTGCCTCTATTGAGCATTGCTTTCTCACACTGCCAAACTGTTTCTGCAGTAAACATTGCCTTGAATTTTGTTGCCTTAGTTCCTTTTAAACGGTCACATTTTGCAATGACTAGAATCTATCTAATTCGCTCCCAGCATAAAATATGTTTGCCGTTTGTGGTTTTGCCCTTTGTGAGAATTTGCAGTAATGCAACCCTTGCAAACAGTGGGATTCTGCTGTATCCCTCTTGATACTTCCAAGGCAGCTCCCTGGTCGTGATATTCTCCTCTAGGACCCGTTAGTAGTCGGTCCCCAGGACAACACAGAGCTGTGCGCGTGTGTTCTGCTCACAAGCTAAAGATAAACTGAGACTGGATCACATGACAAACTTCCCTTCAGTGCTGCCATTCCTTAAAGTCATATAACCAATACCTGTCAACCTAATTTTTCCATTATGTATTTTAATATTCACATTTATCTGAGTTACTGTAATTACACCCTCCCACCAGTAATAGTGCTGTAATGCTGCTGTTTTTGAATCTCCTCGTTCTTTCACCCGTACGCCAAATAAACTCTCATGCCACCATCACTTCTACTTCCCAAGGGACCATTTGTTTTGTTATTTAATGATGAATAGCAGAGAAATTTCAATTTGCAAACATTTTCCAACTTGCTAAGTATTCTCATTAAACAACAATTACACTCTGGGGTTGTCTACGTTTGACAATAATTGGATGTTGTGGCCTCAAAAGGATAAAGAAGCATTTCAGTAACAGAATAATGGATCCAAAGCGAGATATGGTTTATTGGTTGTGAAGTGCTTTCCGAATCTTGTTAAAGATTCCGGGCAGGATTTTCCGGCTGTGTTCGCCCCAAGACCAGAGAATTCCACCCGAGGTCAATGGGCCTTTGCACGGTTCATGTGCCACCCGCTGCGATGGGTGGGACGGGAAAATTACAGCCTCTGTGTGGACGCAAGTTCTTCTTGATTTTCTTTCATCCGTTATAAACTCCGTACGTTCTTAATACGAGCAACATCGTGTGACATCCACTGACAAGTTTTGTAAAAACAAAATCTTGTGCATGTCCTTTACCCTTCACCAAAAACACCAAACGAGTCAATCAAGTCCTAGTACAAAGCCTACCCAACGCATCAAGTGTGATGCTCAACGGATGACAGGCCAAATATGAAAGTCTCAAGTGAAAACTTTTAATGGAAAAAGTTGACACAAAAGTGTGACAGAAATGTCACAATAGAAAGAAAGTCAGTAATACGGATGGATCCTACTCCTCTCTGATCCTGCTTTGAGCTTTACTTGGGGAAAGTAATGTATCCACACTCCTCGTCATTGAGGGAATTTGATGATTTGTCTGATAGTTTAGTGAAGTGTCAGAAGATGCCAGGAACGAGCAGAGCGACCTTGACAGTCACAGGCAGTGAATTCCAGGTCTTCGTATGTGTTGTGGCTATAGTGGGTTTCACGGCCCAGTGACAGCGCCCCCACCCCCCCCACACAGTTCCTCATCAGGGAAGCGGAGGTGAGGCGTCATGGTGGCCCAGTGGTCAGCACGGCTGCCTCACAGCGCCAGGGATCTGGGTTTGATTCCCGGCTTGGCTCACTGTTGGTGTGGAGTTTGCACGTTCTCCCTGTGTCTGTATGAGTTTCCTCCAGGTGCTCTGGTTTCCTCTCACAGTCCAATGATGTACGGGGGGTGGTGTGGGGGGCTTAGATGCATTGGCTGAGTTAAATTGCCACTTAGTGTCCCAAGGTGCGTGGTTAGGTGAATTAGCCATGTTAAATGCGTGGGGTTATGAGGATAGGGTGGGGGAGAGGACCTGGGTGATTTGATTTGATTTATTATTGTCTCATGTATGAACATACAATGAAAGGATTGTTTCTTGCGTACTATACAGGCAAAACATACCGATCATAGAGAAGGAAAGGAGATGTGCAGATTGTAATGTTACAATCACAGCTAGGGTGTAGAGAAAGATCACCTCAGTGCATGGTAAGTCCATTCAAAAGTCTGACAGCAGCAGGGAAGAAGCTGTTCTTGAATCGGTCGGTACGTGACCTCAGACTTCTGTATCTTTTTCCTGACGGAAGAAGGTGGAAGAGAGAATGTCCAGGAGAGAACGTGCCCTCAGCCTCCAACCCCAATAGCAGCCCACCAGACTGCCCACGACAGCAATGCAGGCAGCGAAACAGTACAACAACAGCAAGGTCTTTGACAAGTCAGAAAACTTGCCAAAGAATGTTTGAAAATTAACCAGTGACAAGGAATGGGGGTTGTGGGGCGGGGACAGCAATAAATGTGAGGCAGAGACAAGACACCTGAAGGTCCTCATGCAGAAGAAATGATTTTCTCCCACAAATAACATAGTTTAAATGATTCATTCTCAAATACTAACCTCAACTAGTCAACCCCAAATAGTCAGGCCTTAAACTAAACATACACTGAACATGAGATAAAAGTTCAAAAATCAAGTTTTTTTAAATTCATTCATGCCTAGTTGCCTCTGAACTGCATGACTTTACACCCATATCCGAGGGGCAGTTAGAGTCAACCCCATTGCTGTGACTCTGGAGTCACATGTTGGCCAGACTGGGTAAGGACAGCAGATTTCCTTCCCTAAAGGACAATAGTCAAACAAGTGGGCTTTTTCCTGACAAGTGACAATGGTTTCGTGGTCATCAGCAGATTCTTTAATTCCAGATTTTTTTTCCCATTAAATTCAAATTCCACCATCTGCCGTGATGGGATTTGAATCCACGTCCCCAGAACATTATCTGAGATTCCCGGATTAATCGTCTAGCAATAATAACACTAGGCCAATTTTCCATTCAGTGGCTCGATTTGCTCACATTTAGTCCATTCATAGAATCCCAACAGTGCAGAAGGAGGCCATTCAGCCCATCAAATCTGCACCGCCCACAATCCCACCCAGGCCCTATTCCCAAAACTCCACATATTTACCCTCCTAATCCCACTGTCAGGAGGATCAATTTGGCATGGCCAATCAATCTAATCTGTACACCTTTGCTCTACGGGAGGAAACCGGAGCACCCGGAGGAAACCCATGCAGACATGGGGAGAACAACCAAACTCCACACAGACAGTGACCCCAGGCTGGAATTGAACCCGGATCCCTGGCACAGTGAGGCAGCAGTGCTGACCACTGTGCCACCGTGCAGTCCCAAAGTATTTTGATTCCTGAGCATCTTTACAGTCACCTGCAGAATGATATCACCGGGTGGATGATATCACACCCCAAAAGACAAGGAAATAATTAAAACAAATTGAAGCAATGATCACAATTTATCAATTTAAATTGCAAAAATGGGCTGAGGATGTATTATTGTGCCCTTAATCAGTGATGAGTGGTACTGCAGTTGGATCACTCGGATTAAAAATCCATCTGTTTAAAATAGCCTCTATTTCTTATGACTATCCAGTCTCCTGTTTCATTGAGAATGGCTGGGATTGAGATTGAGATAGGCACCTGTAGATATTGATGTCCCCAGAACTGCTGCTGAAAATGATAGCTCTTAGCAATAAATAAACTCAATGTGAGTACAAATGAAGCAGCCATTGCCATTTAAAATATTTATTGCGATGAGGTTTTTGTGTTTGACTAAGAGTTGGAGTGGGTTCACGGTCCATTCACACTTGCATTTTAATCATTGCAAAGCATTTGGAGCTTGTTTCAGTCTGTCACTTTAATTAATGGCAGTACAGAGAAGTGGAAGAACAACATGTCTCCCTCTCCCTCTAAGCATAAATTTCCCAGTCGTGTTGCAGAGCGGTGCGAGCACTGGGCAGCTGTGACAAAATGGATGAGTTTTTAAAGAAATTACTTGCTTGATCTGAGGATGGTGCAAGATCTAGCACTTGGCTGTAATATTCACAACTTGGTTAACACGCTCGCTGAGAAAGGAGATGGGGCTGAGTAGACTATGATTAGCATTAACTGAAAGGCATCTAGCTGTTGCCCTCAATTCTAAAACAATGCCTCTCTGCGTAAAAACGGGTAAACACAGCAAGATGTCTCACAATGCCAGGTTAAAGTCCAACAGGTTTATTTGCTGGCAAATGCCACTAGCTTTTGGAGCGCTGTCCCTTCGTCAGGTGAGTGGGAGTGGGAACCAAGCTCCCACTCACCTGAAGAAGGAGCAGCGCTCCGAAAGCTAGTGGCGTTTGCTACCAAGTAAACCTGTTGGACTTTAACCTGGTGTTGTGAGACTTCTTACTGTACCCACCCCAGTCCAACATCGGTATCTCCACATCATAAAAAACAGGTAACGCATTTACACATTCACAGTGCTCGCATTGCAAATTAAAGGCTTTCTTAATGAAATTCCGAGATTTGAATTGATTTATTATTGTCACACGTGTTAACACACAGTGAAAAGCATTGTTTCTTGAAAGCTATACAGACAAAACATACCATTCATAGAGAAGGAAAGAGTGCGGAATGGAGTGTTATAATTATAGCTAAGGTGTAGAGAAAACTCAGCTTAATGCGAGGTAGGTCCATTCAAAAGTCTGATGGCAGCAGGGAAGAAGCTGTTCTTGAGTCAGTTGGTACATGACCTCAGACTTTTGTATCTTTTGGCCAATGGAAGAAAGTGGAAGAGAGAATGTCCGGGGTGCGTGGGGTCCTTAATTATGCTGGCTGCTTTGCTGAGGCAGTGAGAAGTGTAGACAGAGTCAATGGATGGGAGGTTGGTTTGTGTAATGGATTGGGCTATATTTATGACCTTTTGTAGTTCCTTGCAGTCTTGGACAGAGCAGGAGCCCATACCAAGCTGTGATACAACCAGAAAGAATACTTTCTATGGTGCATCTGGCAGGATTTTCCAAATTCAGGGCGAATGCGGCCAGCAAATCCCACCCGTAGAGCCCCTACAAGGCAGAAGGAGGCCATTCAGCCCATTGAGTCTGCGCCAACAACAAACCCACCCAGGACCTATCCACGTAACCCCACATACTTACCCTGCTAATTTCCCTGACGCTAAGGGATAATTTATCATGGCCAATCCACCTAACCTGCACATCTTTGGATTGTGAGAGAAAACCGGAGAATCCAGAGGAAACCCATGCAGACAATGGGAGAACGCGCAGACTCCACACAGACAGTGTCCTAAGCCAGGAACCGAATCCAGGTTCCTGGCGCTGTAAGGCAGCAGGGCTAACCACTGTGCCACCGTGCCACCCTAAATCTGTGTCGTATTATTATATGACTTCTTAATATCTGTAGCATGCTTATAAATGTTTGGGTGTTTTAATTTAGAATATGGTCAGAACTTCTTGAACCATGATTTGGAAACCTACATGAGATCGATCAAAGGATGATTCCGTTTTGGGCTGTAGAAAGTCTGGATGTGTTGATCATTAGTATTCCTCTGCTTTGCTTACTTTATAATTCTCATAATGAACTGTTCTGTATGTTTCAATAAAACATTTATATAACTTTTTATTTAAATGTTTGTTTTGGTTCAATAAAGCCTTCGTAAAATTTTGTCGTTTAATAGAAAGTATTTATTAACACAAATAACGTTATAAATACAAAACTTTGACACCATACTCACACTGAACTAAACATTTCACTCCAGCAGCTTCACTGACTATGTTCAATTGTCTTGTCTTACAAAAAGGAGAGGGGGGAAGAAGGGAGGAAGGAAAGGAGGGGAGGAGGGAAGGAACAGGGGAGGAGGGAAGGAACAGGGGAGGAGGGAAGGAGGGGAGGAGGGAAGGAACAGGGGAGGAGGGAAGGAACAGGGGAGGAGGGAAAGGAGGGGAGGAGGGAAGGAACAGGGGAGGAGGGAAGGAACAGGGGAGGAGGGAAGGAGGGGAGGAGGGAAGGAACAGGGGAGGAGGGAAGGAACAGGGGAGGAGGGAAAGGAGGGGAGGAGGGAAGGAACAGGGGAGGAGGGAAGGAACAGGGGAGGAGGGAAGGAGGGGAGGAGGGAAGGAACAGGGGAGGAGGGAAGGAACAGGGGAGGAGGGAAAGGAGGGGAGGAGGGAAGGAACAGGGGAGGAGGGAAGGAGGGGAGGAGGGAAGGAACAGGGGAGGAGGGAAGGAACAGGGGAGGAGGGAAAGGAGGGGAGGAGGGAAGGAACAGGGGAGGAGGGAAGGAGGGGAGGAGGGAAGGAACAGGGGAGGAGGGAAGGAACAGGGGAGGAGGGAAAGGAGGGGAGGAGGGAAGGAACAGGGGAGGGGGAAGGAGGGGAAGAGAAAGGAGGGGAGGGGAGGGGAGGGGATGGGACAGGGAAGGAGGAGGGGAGGGGAGGGGAAGAGAAGGGGAGGAAGGGAGGGGGTATAAGGGGAAGGGGAAGGAGAAGGGAGGGGGAAAGGGGACAGGGAAGGTGGGTAGGGGATAGGGAGGAGAAGGAGAAGGGGGAAGGGGGATATGGAAGGGGGGTAGGTGATAGGGAGGGGGAAGGGAGAGGGGAGGGGGAGGGGGAAGGGGGAAGCGAGTGGGGAGGGAGGAAGGGGGAAAGGGGAGGGGGGACAGGAAGGAGGGACGGGGAGGAGGGACGGGGAGGTGGGAGGGGGAGGTGGGAGGGGAAGGGGAGGGGGAGAAGGGATGGGGAGGAGGAGGAGGGAGGGGGAGGGGGAGGTGGAGGGAGAGAGAGGGAGGAGGGAGGGGGAGGGGGAGAGGGGGAGGTGGAGAGGGGGAGGGGGGAGGGGGGAGAGGGAGGGAGTGGGGGGGGAGGGGGGAGGGGGGAGGGGGAGAGGGGGAGACGGGGACGGGGGAGGGGGAGAAGGGGAGGGGGAGAAGGGGAGGGGGAGAGGGGGAGAGGGGGAGAGGGGGAGGAGGAGAGGGGGAGAGGGAGGGAGTGGGGGGGGAGGGGGGAGGGGGGAGGGGGAGAGGGGGAGACGGGGACGGGGGAGGGGGAGAAGGGGAGGGGGAGAAGGGGAGGGGGAGAGGGTGGGAGTGGAGGGAGGGGGGAGAGGGGGAGAGGGGAGAGGCAGGGAGTGGAGGGAGGGGGGAGGGGGGAGGGAGGGGGAAAGGAGAAAAAGGGGGGAGGGAAAAGTTGGGATTTTATATGTAGTTTGACTCTTCCAGTGCCCACATCAAAGTCTCAAAAAGAACTTCAGTTAAGAATCAAGTGAGAAGCGCAATATTCCTGCAGCGATCCCAGATTTTCGAGCTACGCTGAATTCTGTAATACTGAGTTCACATCATCTTACACATGTCATCTTAACGGGTACACTTTCCGAAAGCATTCAAACTAGCCAAGTTCCACAAGGATCAATGTTGCATCAGGGACACTCTTAAAATAGGGTTAAAAAGGGCTTCAAATAAATTGTAAAATCCAAAGGCTAAAATGCCATCCAGGCACTGACATCACTTTGTTATCTGCAAACGGACATTCTTAATGCAAATAGCTGTCATGACAAAGTTGTAAAAAAGAACTAGATATCATTTCTTTCATTTTACTGCGCTTTATTTATACATTAAACAACTTTTAAAAGCGTACAAAAAGATAACACAGCCAAAGAATGCCTGCTGCCTCCACGAGCTGCAGCTAGACCAAAAAATAAAAGTGCCAATAAATAAGGGGAAAGACTCACCTAACAACAGCACAAGCAGCAGTCCTTTCACCAGAATTACAGTTTAGCGCTTCAGAACTGGTAATGTTCCCAAATCCTCGATCGGAGGTTTAAAATTGATGCTGTTTGAGTGCACCGGAACTTCCGTGATGTCTCATGCACACATTCAGTGTTTATTCAATGTAATCCAGCATTTCAGACTGGTAGTAACGTCCCTGTGTTTTTTAGCCAGGGTACACTGAAACCCAAGGGATTCCCAAGTATGCCCAATGGGTTCTTTCTAACTTTCGGGTCATCCAAAGGTTGTACCAAAGTTTTAAATCCTTCAAAGTGGAGGAGAAAGGTCACAGTCTAAAATTGTTGGACTCAGTGTTGGTCCTGTGGCCTGCAACGCATCTGACCTGCAGATTAAATTATTCCTTTCCTGGATCAGAGACACTGGTTGAACTACATTAACAATTATCACAATACCTAAAGGATGCTTATACTGTCGGGTATTGCGCCTAACCTTGTGCGATGGGTTTTAATGGGAGAATAATGTGCAGATAAATCAAACCCTCAAGAAACATGGCGATCGAGCAGGTTTCCGCTCGTGCAAGGTAAATGGCAAAATGACGCAAATCAACCACCAAAGTTCCTGAGGTTTCTGATTCAAGGCACCGCCTGTTCATCCTCAACAACTGTTGGCCAATTTATGCCCGAGCGGTGACACATCTTGTCAGCTCGCTGTTACATCACCAGAAAGTTCCTCACTGGTTTTAGTAGGAGGAAGCTTCACCGGCCAACAGCATCATTCCTTTGCAGCTTTACGACGGCTGACTTACCAGGACATCTGGTCGATAACCAGCACACAGTTCATGTTTTTCTGAATCTGTCGAGGGTTGGCATTTATTTTGCTTTGATACGATTTCCTGCAATGCTCTGGAGTGATTATCAGGGTTGACTGGAATGAGGGTTATTACTCAGTGCAATGGGAGCTGCGAGCCAATGCTTGCTCATGAAGAAATTACTTTTGCTTTTCCTCCAGTACTACTCATCATCCATAAATCCCATTACTAAAAGAGAACACTTCATGAATCACAGCATTTTGTGAGTTTTTGTTTCAATAATCCTCACCCTTTGAGCCTGTTGCAATTCCAGGAACCATCAGTGCATCCAACAGCAGGGACATTTAAAAGTATATTTTTTTCACAATCTTCTTAATGAGCAATGAGCTGTACTGTAGAAAAAACTGAGCAAACATGCTCGTATTTCCTATCGATTGTCCAGGGGGATCTTTTACGGTGGCACAGTGGTTAGCACTGCTGCCTCGCAGTGCCAGGGACCCAGGTTCAAATCCTGGCTTGGGTCACTGTCTGTGTGGAGTCTGCACGTTCTCCATGTGTCTGCGTGGGTTTCCTCCAGGTGCTCTGGTTTCCTCCCTCAATCTGAAAGATGCACTGGGTAGGTGCATTGGCCTTGCTAAATTCTCCCTTAGGTGCTGGAGTGTGGCGACTAGGGGATTTTCACAGTAACTTCATTGCAGAGTTAATGTAAGCCTACTTGTGACTAATAAAGAAACTTTACTTTCAATATGAAATGAAAGATACAAAATGAAAAACAACGTATTTAAATAGAAATAGTTCTTGGTGTCTTTTTGCTGGGTTGGGGGAGTGTGGGAGAAATTTATTTTTAAACGTTTGAACACACGCTGATGTTAAGAGAATTATTTAGTTAGAATATTCTTTGTTTCCATCATCAAAAAAAAAGCAGGGGCTGAGTTTGTTACAAGGCTGCAGGACAAGGAGAAGGGAAATGCTGAATTGTACAACATCAGAGTTTCACAATACTTCAAATATCAATCACACTGGAACAGAAAATGCTGAAAAGACACAGCAGGTCTGGCAGCATCTGTATGGGGAGAAAACAGAACTAATGTTTTGAGTCTGTTTGACCAGGGCTAAAGAGAGGGAGGATTGTGTTAAATATTAAACTGTAGCTCTGAGAGATTCAACAAACTTCTAGAAACCTTAATAACAAAAGATAGGGTGGAGGTGTTTAAAGTTTATTTATTAGTGTCACAAGTAGGCTTACTTTAACACTGCAATGAAGCTACTGTGAAAATCCCCCAGTTGCCACACTCTGGTGCCTGTGCGGGTACACTGAAGGAGAATTTAGCACAGCCAATCCAACTAACCAGCACGTCATTGGGAGGGAACTGGAGCACCTGAAAGAAACACACAGACACAAGGAGAATGTGCAAACTCCACACAGACAGTGACCTAAGCCGGGAAGTTGTGAGGCAGCAGTGCTAACCACTGTGTCGCTGTGGCATCATGTGCGTGTGTGTTCGCATGTGTGTGTGTGTGTGTGTGTGTGTGTGTGTTCGCATGTGTGTGTGTGCTTGTGTGTGAGAGCATGTATGTGTGTGTGACTGTATGAGTGTGTCTGTGTGTGTGTCTGGGTGCATGTCTGTGTGCGTGTCTGTGTGTGTGTGTGAGTGTGTGTGTGTGTGTCTGTGTAAGTGTGTGAGTGTGTGTGTGTGCCTGTGGGTGTGTGTGAGTGTGAGTGTGTGGAGAGGGGGTTTTGCATGGAGTAAATAAATACAAGGGATTTTTTAAAAAGGGGTCTAAGATGGAAGAGCAAACTCACAGCCTAAAGTTGTTGAACTGTTTGCTGAATCCTGAAGGCCAGACAGTGCCCAATCGGAAGATGAGGTACTGTTCCTTCAGTTTACATTGGTCTTTATTGGAGTATTGCAGCAGGACAAGGGCAGACATGTGGGCATGAGACCAAGGTGCTGGCTGAGTTAAAATGGCAAGAAACAGGAAGGTTGGGGCTCTGCCAGTGGGCTGAGTGATTGTGTTCTATCCAGTTCTGTGTTTAGTCTCCCCAGTGCGGAGGAGAGCACATTGGGAGCAGCAAATACCAGAGTGAAGCAGGTGCTAGTGAAACACAGCTTCACCTGAAAGGAATGTTTGGGCCCATGGACAGTGAGGAGGGACGAGGTAGAGGAGCAGACTTTGCATCTTCTGATCACATTAGGCTGTTCATAGCACATAGAATAACTGGGCATTGCTCTCAATGTGGGATGATGTTATATAGGGCTTTAACTTCTATATGGAATACAACCCACAGGTAATTTTAGGTAGTAATAGGCTATAAGAATCAGGATGCACACTACACCATCAATGACCAAGGTGGCACAGTGGTTAGCACTGTTCTCTCACAGTGCCAGGGACCTGGGTTTGATTCTTGGCTTGGGTCACTGTCAAAAAATGAGTTTGCATTTATTTACTCAGTGCAAATCCCCCCTCCACAGACACAACTCACACTCACACACATACACACACTTGCACAGACACACACACAGTCACACACACTTACACACAGACACACAATCTGCACACTCTCTCTGTGTCTGTATGGGTTTCCTCTGGATGATCTGGTTTCCTCCCACACTCCAAAGATGTGTGGGTTAGGTGGATTGGCCATGCTAAGTTGCCCTTTATTATCCAAAGAATGTGTAGGTTAGCCAGATTAGCCATGATAAATGCACAGGGTTACAGAGAGAGGGCTGGGGATGGGCACTGGTAAGATATTCATAGAATCATCTTCCAGAGAGTCCGTGCAGACTTGATGGGCCAAATGGCCTCCTTCTGCACTGTACAGATTCTATAAAGTGGCTAGAAGGATTCGAACAAATATGTCTGGACAGTCTAACCCCTTTCACACCCAGTTCGCCATGGTCATCAAAACACAGACCTACCAGTGAAGAACTGAATGATTATGTGGCACTCAATGATCCACCGTAACTATCTCCAGGACAGATTGAGGGTGTGATGTTGTGGTGTTTAACGGGCCTCCATTCTCCAGTGGGGGAATGAATGTGCAGCTGGAAACAATGGAGCCTGAAGCACAATAACTTCAAAAACAAAGGGACAAAAGAGAGGAAGACAGAATTTCTGAGATTTGAAACCACTTGTGGCCGTGCTTGCTGATAATACCATGGAACGGGCAGGGAGAGAATGAGAAAGGTGCAACGCTGGTGCAGTCAGAGGTGCAGCTTTGATGTTAAGCTATGAGGTGCATCAGTGAGAATGAAGAGTGCGAGTCCCTGTACTCTGCAGCTTTATCAGTCCTGGCAGTGATTCACTTGGGCGTTGGAAACTCAAAATTCAGACTGATTTACTCTTGAGTACTTCCATTGTGTCAGCTGAGAACTTTGGAAGGACAGCTCTGTCTTCCTTCACCTCCGTGCGAGATGCACTGCAGTAACTTGTCAAAGCTCCTTGGGCAGTACCTTCCAAACTTCTGGAAAAACAAGGGCAGCTGAAGTGCGAGGTGATGCACTTTGGCAGAAGGGAGGCAATAAGTTCACAGTGATGTCATTCTAAATAGTCTGCAGGAACGGAGGGATCTTTTCTTTAAGTTTTAAGTTTATTCATTAGCTACAAGTAGCAATGAAGTTACTGTGAAATTCCCCTAGTCGCCACCCTCCAGACATTACATATTTTATCTGCTTTTGTGCCTCTATTTCTGAAATCCAAGATCCCAAACACGTTGCTAACCACTCTTTCAACATGGCTGGCCTCCTTCAAAGGTCGATGCACATGCACCCAAAGGTCCTGGCTTGGGTCACTGTCTGTGCGGAGTCTGCATGTTCTCCCCATGTCCGTGTGGGTTTCCTCCGGGTGCTCCGGTTTCCTCCCACAGTCCGAAAGATGTGCTGGTTAGGCGCATTGTCCATGCTAAATTCTCCCTCAGTGTGCCAGAGTGTGGCAACTAGGGGATTTTCACAGTAACTTCATTGCAGAGTTAATGTAAGCCTACTAGTGACGCTAATAAATAAACCAAAACTAAACTGAAACCGGGTACAGTCATGCACACACAAGTATGTGAGTGACAAATAGGGCTGTCTTGATTAAAATAGCATCACAGATATTCTTCCAATATTTACTGCAGCTAAAATATGGATCAGATTTGTCTGTGATATGGAACCATTTGCTAACGTGAGCTAATAACTTCAGCAAAGGAAGGCAGAACGCCTGAACAGAAATGAAAAGATGTTGATTCACGAACATGTTTTCACCAAGAGAGGAAGAACAGTATATTTAGGTGTGAGTTGAAAGAAACATACTAATGAACAGAAAGGCCTATAAATGAGCAATATCCTCAGAAAGGAAATTCCTGTGTCAATAACACTCCTCTCAGGTGGGAACAGCTTGTTTGCTTCTGTATTCAGGAGTGAAAGCACCGTTACTATAGTGAGTCTGGAGTCGATGCAGTCAGAAAATAAAACTGGAAGACTCTTCAGTTCACACTGCAAGGATAAAATGAAAGAGAATCACTTTGTTATGATCAGGTGAGGCAGGGTAGATTTTCTCCTTTCCCTCTCCATGTTTGGGTTTTTTTTTGTAGAAAAGATGCGCTTACCAATTCAATGAGTTTTCAATTTTTTACATGCTGCGATTGTGAGAGACAGAGACAGGCAGGTTTACTGGTAAGCAAGAATAGGGAATAGTATTTATTATACTTAATCGGGCTGAGTAAAATAATGAAAATGCTCTGAGTTTCACACACACATGCAGTCAAGGCACACTGCTGCCTCACAGTGCCAGGGACCCAGGTTCAATTCCGGCCTCGGATGACTTGTCTGTGTGGAACTTAAACCTGTTTGGACTTTAAACTGGTGTTGTGGGATTTATTTCTGTTTTACCCCAGTCCAATGCCGGCATCTCCACATCATGTGTGGAATTTGCACATTCTTCCCATGTCTGCGTGGGTTTCCTCCAGGTTCTACAGTTTCCTCCCACAGTCCAAAGATATGTGGGCTATGATAAATTGCCCCTTAGTGTCAGGGGGATTAGCAGGGTAAATACATGGGGTTATGGGGATAGGGCCTGGGTGGGAATGTGGTCAGTGCAGTCTCAATGGACCGAATGGCCTCTTTCTGCTCTGTAGATTGTATAATTCTATGATTCAATGAATGGTTGACAATCACAAGTAGACACACAAACACACGTAACTATAATCATACATATACACAAATGCATGCGTGCGCACACACACAAACACGTGAAAGCACAAACTCACACACACAAACTCCCACACAAAAAAAACGCACGCATACACACACTGACAAACTCGTACACACTTGAACAAAAACATGATCACAACCACACACACAAATAATCACAATCACACAAACTCACACACATGAATGCACACACACTCGCGCACACACACACACACACACACACACTTGACAAAAGCACACAGACTCACACATACATACACAGTCATGAACATGAGCACAAACACAGTCTGGATTTTGCGCACAAATTTCTGCAGTGAGTCTCTGAACCCACAACCCTCTGTCTCAGGTCAGAGAGCTATTGACTGAGCCAAGGATGATGCACTATTGTCCATGTAGGGATGATCAATGTGGAGTTTCATGCTGTATCCATACACAAACTCAAATCGTTAACACTCTCAGTGTTAGTTTCACAAAGTCATTCTTTAGTAAACGCAGGGGCTCTAGTTTTGGTGGAGTGGCATTATCTTGTGGTGTGTCTCATTAGTTAGAGTTTCTTGCGTATGTCTAGGCTTTGAAACTTTTGCTCACAAAATTATCAGTCACACAAACCAGCCTCCCATCCATTGACCCCATCTACACTTCCCGCTGCCTTGGAAAAGCAGCCGGCATCATCAAGAATCCCACACAGACCAGACACCTCTCTTCCACCTTCTTCTGACGGGAAAAAGATACAAAGTCTGAGGTCACGTACCGACTGACACAAGAACAGCTTCTTCCCTGCTGCCATCAGACTTTTGAATGGACCTACCTCGCATTAAGTTGAGCTTTCTCTACACCCTAGCTATGATTTTAACACTACATTCTGCACTCTCTCGTTTCCTTCTCTATGAATGGTATGCTTTGTCTGTATAGCACGCAAGAAACATCACTTTTCACTGTATGTTAATAGATGTGATTATAATAAATCAAATCAAATCAAGTTAAGAAGTGCAAACTGGTGATAACAGTGATGACAAAAGAACATCTGGGACCTCAGTAAACAACTGGGCCAACAGCCTAACCCACTCAGCAATGAGAATTAATGATTGAGAAAGAAACAGTCTGAAATTGGTGACCTCAATATCAAATCAGAAACAGAGAAAAAGAGAGAGGGAAAGGAAGACTGGACCAAGAAAGAGAAAGGGAAAATAAGAAAGAAATTAAAATCTCCTAAAACAATTCACTATCATGAGGAATAGTTTATCTAACTATCCACTCCGGGTCAAAGGATTGATGACTAGTCATTAAACATGAATGGATTTCCCCATCAATTTGATGAATGAGTGTTCACCAAAAACAAAACATTTACTGTCTAGTTCGCTGCTGTCACGCATGTGATGTTAGGCCAAGTCTTGGTTTGCACAACCAAGTGTAACTGCTGAAGGCCTTGCTGAAGGAAGGGATGGAGGCAGAGGCTTTGCACCCTGTTCACTTCGCTCGTCCTGGAGACACTCAATTCTGTTGCGGTTCTTCGTCCGTTGAAATGGCCTGATGACGGCGGCGTTCCTGGGTCTGCCAAAGGTGGTTTATTCCCATATTCTGGAATCCGGCTTGCAAGGTTGGAGCTTGGATTCCAGGTCATCTCTATGTCTAAGTTTGGGAAGTCCTGTGGTGCGTGTTCCAGTGCTCAGCTGGCTGTAGGGTACCGCCTTTCGTATGCGGGGATCCTCCATGCCAACCTAAAAATTATCATGCCATTAAAAGAGGACTTGTGTTTTGCATTCACAGACGCAACCCATTGCAATAGGTTTAGTGGGTAACTAGCATGCATTGGATTCAATGGTGGGGTCTAAAAAGTTACTGAACAATGCAAATCATTGAGCAATTTATGGCGATTCTCGATTCATGGAGTATATCTGTCTTGCCACATGTTCATGGCTGATGGAACTATAGAAAAGTTACAGAACAGAAGGAGGCCATTCGGCCCATCTTGTCCATGGCAAAGGACAATCAGGAGGTTGTTCATTAATAATGTTCACACATTATTATTTGAGCAATATCTGACCGGTCACATTTATGCACCAAGTATGAATTGGACTTGAACCCATAACTTCCTGACTTTGTTGAGAATTGGAGAAGTTGACCTTTACACCTGAATTTATGAAGGTATTCCATAATTTACTTAAACACGACACTCTCTGTAATTGCAGTATTACTGACAAGAATATTGCTCAATTAACTGAACAACCTTTGCAAAATTTTACCTGTGCAATGTATCCTTTATTTCTAATATTTAGTTAGAGGAGTTAACAGCGTAGCCAGACAATGAACAGGGTGAGAGGAGATGGGGTTTGTTGTACTTTGAACATTTTCTCCACTCACTGATTTCTCTATCTCCAGCATCCTGCTTTCAAGGAGAGGAATCGGAGCTTCCCAACTGAAGGAAGAGGAAACCTGCAGATAGAAGTCTCCATTTCCCCCCTAAATAAACTCATAAAAGAGTACTCACTAAATGATGAAAACCTAGGACAGTGGTATTGGAAATTTAGCGCTTGGTGGCTGGTTAGCTCATAACTAAAGGCCAGGAGTTCTTCTGCCTATTAATGTGTGCTGAAAATACCAGCGTCGGAAGACTTCAATCTTTTCAACTCACCATCCAAATGAGTAAACAGGGGGTGTTGGAAAGTTGCAAGATCCAGCATCATGTGAGCGTACTTATTTCCTGTGCTAAACCGAAAGCAGGGTGTATATTTGTAAGAATGTTGGCATTGTTAGCTGTTAAGGTGTATACAATATCATTTTTTTTGTTTGCATTTGGTAAAAGTTATTGCTAATTGCCCTATTATATGATAACTGTATTCTTACACACAATTTCGGTAAAAGCTCCCTAGTGGGTCACTTGAATCATGTGACGTGTCTTATGCTTATGTGTGCCAAACTTCTAAGTGCAACACTTACAGTCAAGTTTGGCTTCATAAAACACCTTGGAGTTTCTGATGTGGATTATAACAATATGTGCATATAGCAATAGAAGGGACAGGAGCAGAAATAGGCTATATGGCCCCATGGGCCCGCTCCATCATTTAACATGACCACGGCAAACCTGATTGTGGCCTTAACTTCATTTTCCTGTTTGCACCCCCCCCCATAACCCTTAACTCCCTTGTCAATCACAAAGCTCTCAAACTCAGCCATGAATCTGTTCAAAGATCCACAGTTGCCACTGCTCTTTGTTGAAGATAATTCCAGACACCAAGCTTTGAGAGTAGAAATTCCTCCTCATTTCCATCACAAAACGGAGACCCTTTATTTTTAAATTGTGACATCCTGTTTTAAGATTTCCCCCACATGGGAAAACATCCTCTCAACACCTAACTTATCAAGTTCTCTCAGAATTCTACATGTCCCACAGTCCAAAGTTGTGCAGGTTAGATTGATTGGCCATGCTAAATTGCCCCCTAGTGTCCTGGGATGTGTAGGTTCGAGGGATTAGTGGGGTAAATGTGTGGGGATAGGGCTTGAGGTGGGATTGTTGTCGGTGCAGACTCGATGGGCCGAATGGCCTCCTTCTGCACTGTAGGGATTCTATGATTTCTGTGAGATCACTTTTCATTCTTCTAACCTCCAATGAGTGCGCAGTTCTGGTCGCCTTACTACAGGAAGGATGTGGAAGCTATTGAGACGGTGTAGAGGAGATTTACAAGGATGTTGCCTGGATTTGGAGGCATGCCTTATGAAGATAGGCTGAGGGAGCTGGGTCTGTTCTGAAAGGAGATTTGACAGAAGTGTTTAAAATGATGAGGAGTCTGGATAAAGTCAATAGGGAGAAACTGTCCCTATTGGTGAACAGTCAAGAACCCAGAGCCAATGATTTAAGCTGACTGGCAAAAAAAAACACAGACAACATGAAGGAGAATCTTTTATATGCAGAGCGTGGTGTGAGTCTGGAATGCTGTTCCTGAGAGGTTAGCAGAGGCAGATTCAATCATGGCTTTCAAAATAAATTTGGATCTTACCTGATGGATACATTATTTCAGGGCCTCAGGGAAAGGGACTAGCTGAGTAGCTCATGCAGAGAGCCATCACACACATGATGGGCAGAATGGCCTCCTTCTGTGGCACGATCACTCTATAATTCTATGATTTGGGGAAATCTTTTTGATTTGATTTGATTTATTATTGTCACATGAATCAGTATACAGTGAAAAGTATTGCTTCTTGCGTGCTATAGAGACAAAGCATACCATTCATAGAGTACAAAAGGGAGAAGGAAAAGGGTTTGATTTGATTTATTGTTGTCACGTGTATTAGTATGCAGTGAAAAGCATTGTTTCATGCACATTATACAAACAAAGCATACCGTTCATAGAGAAGGAGAGGCGAGAGTGCAGAATGCAGTGTTACAGCCGTAGCTAGGGTGTAGAGAAAGATCAGCTTAGTGCAATATAGGTCCACTCAAAAACCTGATGGCAGCAGGGAAAAAGCTGTTCTCAAGTCAGTTGATACCTCAGACTTTTATATCTTTTTCCCAACAGATGAAGGTGGAAGAGAGAATGTCTGGGGTGTGTGGGGTCCTTTATGATGCTGGCTGCTTTTCAGAGACAGTAGGAAATGTAGACAGAGTCAATGGATGGGAGGCTGGTTTCCGTGATGGTCTGGGCTTCATTCACAATACTTTGTAGTTACTTGTGGTCTTGGGCAGAGCGGGAGCCCATACCAAGCTGTGATACGACTGAAAGAATTCTTTCTATGGTGTCCTTTCTTGGTCTGACCTACATGTGACTCCAGACCCACAGCAATGTGGCTGATTCTCAACTGCCCTCTGGAATGGAGGGCAGTTAGGGATGGGCAATAAATGCTGGCCCAGCCAGCGAGGCCCATCTCCCGAGAACAGTTTTTTAAAAAAGTACTTTGGCAGTGCAATGTGTGACAACTTGGGGTGACAGAACATTCTGGGACTTTGAAGGGTTAAAGGCTAAACTCAACCACAGGTTGAGTTTAGGCAGCTAGAGATAACATTTTTGCAGAGGCTCCCTTTCACTGCAGGTATCGATTCACAATTTTGTCAGGAACTATATTATTAATGAAGTTAAATAATTCATCAGGATTTTGGGTGTGGAGGGAGCCTGCTGTTCCTGCCATTCGCATTCATAACACCAGTGTTGTACTCGCTACCCTAACTCACGTTATGTACTGAATTGGTGACAAGGGAATGAGGTGTTCTTAACACAGAAAGGGACACTTCTGGAAAAGCCAAACAAGCATTACAGACTGATAAACAATTCCCAGTGTAACCCCGGTTAGACAGAGATTGCTTTTCTGTATTAGCGCAATGACTGGGATTTAGTTACCACAGAGACAAGCGTTGGTAACTGCGTATTGATTTATTGATCCGGATCCACGTTGATTTTATCGCATTATTGCCATTTGTTCTAAAGTGTAATCAGCAGATTCTGGAGGGAGCTCACCACTCGATACAGTAAAGGAACAGGTTGCTGTCAAATGGGGATGTTGGTTTTATTAAAACCTTAGTGAAGTCATAGGTCAGCGCAGTGAGCCGCCACTTGGACTTAGCTCCTTAACACTGCTGCTGATGGCTTCAGAAAGCAGGAGGATGTCTTGTCAGAATTTTCTCTTGTAATCACTTCTCAGAGAGAGAGAGAGAGAGTGATCAGGTACCATAGTTAATAGAATCATAGAATCCCTACAGTGCAAAAAAGGAGGCCATTCAGTCCGCACCAATAACAATCCCACCCAGGCCCTATCCCCATAACCTCACATATTAACCCTGCTAGTCCTCCTGACACTAAGCATCAATTTAGCATGGCCAATCCACCTAACCTGCATGTCTTTGGACGGTTAGAGGAAATGGGGAGAAACTCCACACAGACAGTGACCCGGGGTTGGAATCAAATCCTGGTCCCTAGTCCGAGTAGTGCTAACCATTGTGCCACCGTGCTGGGTCGGGGTTGACCCCTGACCTGACATCCAGTTAGGAGGCCACTGAATTTTACCCCCCCTCCTGTTGCCCATCTCTGTTCCTGGCTCAAACCACCTGCTGCTGAACCTCTCATCAGTGCCCATTTGTTACCTCCAGACCTGACTGCCCTTGCTGGCCTCCTGTCTTGCAGCCCATCCAAAAATCTGTCGCCCATATCCTGACTCACGCTAAGTCCTGATCACTCGTTAACCCTTTATGAGGCAAGGTTACATTTCTGGCTGGTTTGTTGTTCCCAGACACCCATAAGAAATCTGATATATCCTTTCTGGATGTATCACAGCTTGGTATGGCGCCTGCTCCATCCAAGACCACAAGAAGCTACAAGGGCTTGTGAACATATCCCAATCCATCGGGCAAACCAGCCTCCGACCCATTGACTCTGTCTACACTTCCTATTGCCTCAGCAAAGCAGCCAGCATAATTAAAGACTTTACGCAACCTGTACATTCTCTCTTCTATCGTTCTCCATTGGGAAAAAGATTAAAAAGTCGGAAAACATGTACCGAGAGACTCAAGAACAGCTTCTTCCCTGCTGCCATTAGACTTTTGGAAGATTCTATCACATACTGAGCTTGTCTTTCTCTTCATCTCTGGGAAGGCTATAGCCTAGTGGTATGATTTGCTGGACTATTCATCCAGAAAGTCAGCTAATGTTCTGGGGACCCAGGTTCGAATCCTGCCACGGCAGATGGTGGAATTTGAATGCAATTTAAAAAAACTGGAATTAAGAATCTACTGATGACCATGAAACCGTTGCCAATTATTGGGAAAACCCATTTGGTTCATTAAGGTGCTGCTAGGAAGGAAATCTGCCGTCCTTACCCGGTTTACCCACATGTCACCCCACAGCCACAGCAATGTGGTTGACTCTCAACTGCTGTCCAAAGGCATCTAGACAATAAATGCTGGCCAGCCAGCGTTGCCCAAGTCCCACGAATGAATACAAAAAAATCCTACCTGTAACTACATTCTGCTCCCTAACATTTCCTCCCCCTCTATGAACGTGAGTTTTGTCGGTGTAGCGCACAAAAAAATATAATTTTCACTGTATCCCAAAACATGTAAGAAGTCTCACAACACCAGGTTAAAGTCCAACAGGTTTATCTGGCAGCACGAGCTTTCAGAGCACTGCTCCTTCATCAGGTGATCCCAATACATGTGACAATAATAAATCAGATCAGATCAATCCTTTTCAGGAAGCGATAGTCAGAATATAGTGACATCTTTCTGGCATGTGCGACAAACCCTGGTGCCCTGATTGGCTGCCTGTGCCAGTCGCTTCTGTGCCAGTCATTCCTAGAAGGTGAGAAAACAAAATCTGATACCATCGGCACAACTTGTGGGCCGAAGGGCCTGTTTGTGCTGTAGTTTTTCTATGATTCTATGAAAATCCATGAGTCATGGGTTAGTTGATGATTCAGTGAAGGAACCACAGGGTGTTTTTTGCTATCCTTGTTGTCGGACAATCTGTTTAAAGCCAATGCTCCAATTTCCACACAATCCTAGGGAAATTACACAGGATATGTGTCAAACACTCCGATACGGATATGCAAACAAGTCAATCCAGGACACTCTCATAAATAGCTCTCCAGATCACGAGTGGCCACAGGTTTTACTGGATTGGTGTAATAACAGAACAACTCATTTCCTGGAATCTCTAGACTACCAAAAGCAATGTTTTTTTGCCATTGATGACGGTGAAGAGTGAACTTGCATTTCGAGACCACACTGGGCGGCACGGTGGCACAGTGGTTAGCACTGCTGCCTCACAGTGCCAAGGACCCGGGTTTGACTCCCATCCGTGTAGAGCTTGCACATTCTCCCCGTGTCTGTGTGGGCTTCCTCCAGGTGCTCCAGTTTCCTCCGACAGTCCAAAGATGTGCGGGTTAAGTTGGTTGGCCATGTTAAATTGACCTTTTGACAAAAGGTCATCTGGACTCAAAGTGCCAGCTGTTTTCTCTGCTTACAGACGCTGCCAGACCTGCTGAGATTTTCCAGTGTTTTCTCTTTTCGTTTCAGATTCCAGCATCTACAGTAATTTGTTTTTATCTAAATTGTCCCTTAATGTCCCGCGATGCGTAGATCAGTGGGGTAAATGTGTGGGGTTGTGGTGATAGGGCCTGGAGTGGGATTGTTGTCGGTGCAGGCTCGATGGGCCGAATGTACTGTAGGATTTCTACGATTTCTATAAACCTCTGGACAACCCAGACAAAGAACCTTTGAATCGAATTCACTGTTGAATTGTGAGAAGCTCAGCAGGCAATCCCTGCATTGATAATGACCTGTTTCAGTCATGCCAGTTGATGGGGGTAGATCCTGAGGAGGACACTGGGGGACAAAACTCCCTTGCTCTCCCTCAGTGTAGTCCCTTGGAACTGTGTTTATCCACCTGAGGGAGCAGGCAAGACCTCAGCTTAGCATTTCAGCCCAGTGACTGCGCCTCCTCTCACGCTGAGGTTGTCAGCAAGATGTACAAGATTGCAGAGCAAAGTGTAATTACTGAGTGACTTTGTCAAGGGCTGAAACTGCAACTAATAACTGCTCTCAAGAGTGTCAGAATGATGGGATGCAATCTACACCAAAGTGGTTAATTTCAAGTTTCATTTTGCCACACTGCTGGCAGTTACTGAATGGAGCCCGGGTTCATTCTCAAAGAAAGAAAAATAATTATCAGACTGATCATCATGCATTTTACAGGGCTGGCTGGATGTTGAGATGACCCTGCCTCTCAATAGGTTCTTCTTGCCTTTCACAGATGCCGAGCAAGAAGACAAGGGCTGACACAGTTTAACCCCAGTTTGTCTAATACCCTTTAGCCATGACTGAGTAAATGTGCAGTTAAAAGGGAACATCAAAGGTGACAAATTAAGGGAAGATGTGCCCCAGACGGCCTCTGAACCATATTAAAGGGAGCACTGCATCACCCTTACAAAACCGGGCAGAGTTATTATCACTCGGCTGCGAATACTGTATCCATGGTTACAATGAATTTTACATATTCTCCGCTCAGTCAACAAGCCGCGTGCCCTGTGAAAAAAGCAAAGATCGGGGCGTGGAGGGAGAGAAATCACATGATTACGAAGCAAACTAATATTTCATAGAATCGTAGAATCCCTACAGTGCAGAAGGAGGTCATTTGGCCCATCGAGTCTGCAATCTCATCCAGAGCCTATTCCCGTAACCCCACATACTTACCCTGTTACTCACCACGCAGCATTGAAATACAACGGCAGTCACAGAAATCAGAACCAGTCTTAGCGATTAAAGAATAACTTTGAGGTTTACTCATTGATACCCCAGCTTGGGCCGTCTCTCGTTCATTATAGCACCGCTGTCAAAATGGCAGGAGGGAAATGGCAATACATGTTCTGAGCACAACTTTTACAGACGCACCATAGAAAGCATTCTTTCTGGCTGTATCACAGCTTGGTATGGGCTCCTACTCCAACCAAAGCCACAAGAACCATCAAAAGATCATGAATGTAGCCTAATTCATCTCAAAAACCAGCCTCCCATCCACTGACTCTGTCTACACTTCCCACTGCCTTAGCAAAACTGCCAGCACCCCCACACACCCCAGACATTCTCTCTTCCACCTTCTTCAATTGGGAAAAAGACAAAAAAATCTGAGTTCGCGTCCCAACCGACTCAAGAACAGCCTTTTCCCTGCTGCTGTCAGACTTTTGAATGGACTTACCTTGCATGAAGTTGATCTTTCTCTACACCCTCGCTATGACTGTAACACTACATTCTGCACCCTCTCATTTCTTTCTCTATGAATGGTATGCTTTGTCTGCATTGCATGCAAGAAACAATACTTTTCACTGTATATTAATGCATGTGACAAAAATAAATCAAATGAAATCATTGCTATGCTGATGAGTGGTAAAACATTATTCTCATAATTTATTAACATTCGTTGCAGATCTTGGGGAAGAGGGAAGTATTCACAAGGTTCTTTATTCGATTGATGAATTTATTAGAGTTAAACTATCTATCTGTTGACTTTCTATAGTTACAACCAGAAAATTTGTGATATATTTAATACTTTTCCTCATTCGCACTCTGGAATTCACAACGATATTTCCAAAGCTGAGGAAAGCAGGTGCCTACCAATGCACTAACTGTACCCATTCACACATTTGAGAAAACTAAGGAAGTTCCTTCCTAAGGAGCAACTTCATCCTTCCCTTTGTTATCTTGACCATACCAATGTTCGCCTAGTTGGCCTCCCCTCTTCCACCATTTATAAACTTTGTCCAAAAGCATTGGGACACACCATCCTTACCTGGTCTGGCCCACATGTGACTCAGCAATATGGCTGACTCACAACTCCCCTCGGGTAACTAGGGATGGGTAATAACTGCTGGCCAGCCAGTGACATGCCTCAAAAATGAATTTAAACAAGTCTACATTGATGCCATGTGGCCCATTCTGTTTTATTCTTTATACAGCTTTTTGTAGCAGTTTTGTGGCATGCTGGACCATTTCAGAGGGCAGTGAAGAGCTTGAACTGCAGTTTGAAAAAGCCCCCATAAATGACTGTGGGACGATTTACCAGATTGGCCATGGTAAATGCATAGGGTTGTGGGGATAGAGTGGATGGTGGGCATGGATAAGATACTCTTTCAGAGACACGATGGGCCAAATGGCCTCCTTCTGCACTGTAGGGATTCTATAATGATCTGTGGAACAATCGTGAAGATACTGCACATTGGAGAGCGGCGCGGTGGCACAGCGATTAGCACTGCTGCCCCGCAGCTCCAGGGACTTGGGTTCGATTCCCGGCTTGGGTCACTGTCTGTTCGGAGTTTCTCCCCGTGTCTGTGTGGGTTTCCTCCGGGTGCTCTGGTTTCCTCGCAACTTCAAAACATTGAAATAAACAAACAGCACACAACAAGGGAGTGTCTGAGGGATCATCGCTCACCAACCTGCATACTTCAGTCAGAAACTGGCCAATCCCTCAAGAGATGGTGGCACCAATATCACCATTGCTGTGGTGAGGTAATAGGAGTCAGTAGAGCTTATCCAAATGAAATATTTCAAACTTCCCTCTGCTCAGCAAAGCCTCCTTTCTGACACTCTTGGGAGCTTCATAATCTCAGATCTTGAAGGCAGTGTGCCTTTTGGAAGTATGGAATTGAATTGAATGAAGTTTTGAATAGATCAGTTAAAGCAAGCCCTCAATGTTGAGCTCTTAATGTCTTTAGCCTTGTGACCATCCAATAAATTCCAAGATAATGCCAAAACGAGGTGACTCCTTGCAAACTGTGCCCAGTGTACTTCTATTTTTTAGTCTCGTTCTATGCTTCTAATATTTCATTCTAATTCTTTTAAACTCCCGAACAATGCTTTAATGCAATTTCTTACAGATTTGGTGCCCTGTTGCTGTCAGACTTCTGAATGGACTTTAAGTTGATCTTTCTCTACACCCTAGCTGTGACTGTAACTCTGCACTCCCTCCTTTCCTTCTCTATGAACGATATGCTTTGTTTGTATAGCGCGCAAGAAACAATACTTTTCACTGTATGTTAACACACGTGACAATAATAAATCAAATCAAAATCAAAATTCTAAATGACTTAGCAGACGTTTTATTCTTGCTTCGAAGCATCAATGTAACCGGTGGGCGGCACGGTAGCACAGTGGTTAGCACTGCTGCTTCAGGGACCTGGGTTCGATTACTGGCTTGGGTCTGTGTGGAGTTTGCACATTCTCCTCGTGTCTGCGTGGGTTTCCTCCGGGTGCTCCGGTTTCCTCCCACAGTCCAAAGATGTGCGGGTTGGGTTGATTGGGCATGCTAAAATTGCCCCTTAGTGTCCAGGGATGTGTAGGTTAGAGGGATTAGTGGGTAAATGTGTAGGGATATGGGGGTAGGGCCTGGGTGGGATTGTGGTCGGTGCAGACCCGATGGGCTGAAGGGCCTCTTTCTGCACTGCAGGGTTTCTATGTTCTATGTAAAAGTCAGAATGTAACTTCCATCGTTTTGTTGCCAGTTTTTAGTAGTGCTGGAAATCTTTATTCAGTGGATTGCCAGATAATAGCCCTTTGACTAATAGTTTATATTTTCCTTGTCTTTACTTTTCTTCATGTTCCATGTTGGAATTGAACTGTTCTTCTTTAAAGTCCTCGGACAGATCACAGAGCGATAGAGTCACAGGGATCAGCCTTCCTGGTTTCTAATGCAGACCATTGATTTCCTGCTCCTGTAACTCACATTGCTTTTTTTTTTAGCCGGTCCTCTGTGTGACGTTCACCGTCTATCTGTTGCGGAACAGGATGATGAATGGCTCCCAGCTCGACGCCAAGCACACATGTACTCCCTTATTTCCTCTTCAGCAAGGACAGCAGTCAATACCATTTAACAAGAGAAACTGGAAAATTAGCTCATTGAAACTTTTCTCTCTCTCCCCCACCCCCCCCCCTCCCGTCAGAAGTGTAACAAGCAGCCTATTGTGTGCTACAGAATGGCAGTGGCTCATCGGGAGCTGAAGTGAATCTGGAGTAGATATTCTGAATAGGGATATTGAGCTGGGCAAGATTATCTAAAGCGAGCCTCTCAGAGTCGGCAGTTGTGAAGTGGGGGAAACGTTCATTAATGAATGCATCAAACGGCGCCTGCAGAATATTTAAGAGGACCAAAGATCGCTTGTTCTTTTGTAAAGGTCACTGCAGTTTTGTCACCCTACAGCTAAGGATCATAGAACACCTGCAGTGCAGAAGGAGGCCATTTGGCCCATCGAGTCTGCACCCACCACAATCCCACCCCGGCCCTATCCCCACAGCCCTATGCATTTGCCCTAGCTGGTCCCCCTGATGGTAAGGGACAACTTCAGCACGGCCAATCCATCTAACCCCCATGCCATGACTTCAGGCAGGCTAATGAGGTTGGCTTGCTAGGGTATGGACTACCTGATGAACACTCCATCAACAGGCCCAGGCAGCAGGCGATCGATGGGGCCATCCACCCTGACTGTCTGCTCCTCTACCACGTGGCCAGGAGTCCCTGGAGAAGGAGCATGCGGTGTCCACTGACACAGTTCATGCCTCCCATGCCCGCTGGGCACCGCAGGGCCTAGGGTGCATTATCAATCCTGACAATCACCGTTCAATTTAATGTTTTAAGTTTCCTTTCGACTTTGTTTTTTGTTCGGGTTGCTCCCCCTCCTTTTGGGGAGCTGCCCCTTTTACTTTGTCCCTAAGTTAATTTGAGTTAGTTTATTTGGTTGGTATGGAAAGAGATACCTGATGATTCTTAACTGATGGTTAAATCAGGGAGTCTCACGCTCCCTATTTAAAGCAGGTGTGTCAGACTCCCAGCCTGCATTCAGCAACTGGACAGCTTGGCTGTGTACAGATGTATGGTGTAAATAAAGTAACTTAGTGACGGAACCTTCACCTCTGTGGAGTTATTACAGCGCACATCTTTGGACTGTGGGAGGAAAGCAGAGCACCCAGAGGAAACCCATGCAGGCACTGGGAGAACGTGCAAACTCCACACAGACAGTCACCCAAGCTGGGAATCGAACCCGCATCTGTAGTGACGTGAGGCAGCAATGCTAACCATTGTGCCAGTGTGCCGCCCCGAGAGACATCAACACTTTATTTGGTGGGAGGGATTGAAGGTATTGAGGTGCCTGCGTTGACAACTGTCTCACTCTCTAATGGGAAAGCCTGCATGTTTGAGTCGCAACGGGGGGGGGTTTATGGGAATCATAGCAGGCAGGACACAAACCATGCAAAGGTCTGTTGACCTCGGGCTGGATTTTTAGACCTTGGGACGAACATAGACAGAAAATCCTGCCCAATGGCACTTTTTTTTATTCATTAATAGGACATGGGCATCGCTGGCTGGGCCAGCCTTTATTACCCATCCCTAATTACCCTTGAACTGAACGTCTTGCTAGGCCATTTCAGAGGGCAGATAAGAGTCAACCATATTAAAGTTTAATGTTCATTTATTAGTCCATGAGGAAGAATTTAGCACGGCCAATGTATCCTAACCAACACATCTTTCAGACTGTGGGAGGAAACCAGAGCACCCAGAGGAAACCCACGCAGACACGGAGAGAATGTGTAAACTCCACACAGACAATGACCAATAACCGCTTGAAAGTTCCTAAAGTGTCCGACTCCACTATCACAGCAGGCAGTGTATTCCACACCCCAACCACTCTCTGAATGAAGAATCTACCTTGGACATCCCTCCTATACCTCCCACCATGAACCTTATAGTTATGCCCCCCCAGTAACAGCTACATCCACCCAAGGAAACAGTCTCTGAACGTCCACTCTATCTATCCCCCTCATCATCTTATAAACCTCTATTAAGTCGCCTCTCATCCTCCTCCACTCTAAAGAGAAAAGCCCCAGATCCCTCAACATTTCCTCATAAGACCTCCCTCTAAACCAGGCAGCATCCTGGAGAACCTCCTCTGCACTCTCTCCAAAGCTCCCACATCCTTCCTAGAGCGAGGTGACAAGAACTGAACACGATATTCCAAATGTGGTCTCACCAACGTCCAGTATAATTGCAGCATAACCCCAAGGCTCTTAAACTCATCCTTTGTAATAGATTCTAGCATTTCCCCTAACACTGATGTCAGGCTAACAGTGAGGCAGTGATGCTGGCATTGGACTGGGGTGGCAGAATAAGAAATCTCACAACACCAGGTTAAAGTCCAACAGGTTTATTTGGACTCACGAGCTACTCCTTTGTCAGAACTCTATGGTTCTCAGTTGATTTGATTTGATTTATTATTGTCACATGTATTAACATGCAATGAAAAGTATTGTTTCCTGCACACTATAAAGACACAGCATACTGTTCATAGAGAAGGAAAGGAGGAATTGCAGAATGTAGTGTTACAGTCATAGGTAGGGTGTAGAGAAAGATCAACTTAATGCAAGGTAGGTCCATTCAAAAGTCTGACAGCAGTAGGAAGAAGTTGTTCTTGAGTCAGTTGGTACGTGACCTCAGACTTTTGCACCTTTTTCCCAACGGAAGAAGGTGAAGAGAGAATGTCAGGGCTGTGTGGGGTCCTTAATTATGCTGGCTGCTTTGCCAAGGCAGTGGGAATTGTAGACAGAGTCAATGGTTAGGAGTCAATGCACAGCCTCAAGATAAAGGGGGGGGGCGGTTTAGAACGGAGTTGAGGAGGAACTTCTTCACTCAAAGGGTGGTGAATCTCTGGAATTCTCTGCCCGTTGAAGTGGTGGAGGCTGCCTCGCTAAATATTTTTAAGACGTGGGTTGATGGGTTTTTGATAAGAGAGGGGATTAAGGGTTATGGGGAGAGGGCGGGAATGCGGAACTGAGACACGACAGTTCAGCCATGATCTTATTGAATGGCGGGGCAGGCTCGAAGGGCTAGATGGCCTACTCCTGCTCCTATTTCTTATGTTCTTATGTTCTTATTAGGATGGTTTGAGTGATGGATTGGGCTTTTTTCATGACCCTTTGTAGTTTCTTGCGGTCTTGGGCAGAGCAGGAGCCCATACCAAGCTGTGATACAGCCAGAAAGAATGCTTTCTATGGGGCATCTGTAAAAGTTGGGGAGAGCCGTAGCTGACATGCCAAATTTCCTGAGTTACTAATAAAAGAGACTTGGTGGATGTAGTTTATTTGGATTTCCAGAAAACGTTTGATAAAGCTCCCCGCAGAAGTTATCAAATTTGAAGCACATGAGATGGGAGGTGATATAGTGAATGGATTAATGATTGGCTAACAGGCAGAAAGCAGGGTATATAAACAGGTAATTCTCACACTGCCAGGGTGTGACTAGTGGCCTTCCTCAAGGGTCAATCCTGGAACTGTGGTGGAGGCAGTTTCAATGGAGTCATTCGAAAGCTCATGAGTCCAAATAAACCTGTTGGACTTTAACCTGATGTTGTGAGACTTTTCATTCAGGATAACAGGTCAGCAGTTCCCTGTTTCCTCTCTCCCTCCCACTTTAAACAGTGGGAGGGCGACATTGCTGCCTTCCAATCCGCAGGAAACATTCCAGATTCTATGGGATTTTGGAAGACTCTGCAGCTAATCTGAAAGCCATTTTTAAGGAAAGAAATTGAACTGAATTCAATTAAAGCAGCACGATGCTTCCAGTGATTCCTGATAAAATGTGGCTGACAGTTAGAAAACAAAGCCATATGTTCAGTCAACTTGCGTTTGCTCACTACTGACTTGCTGAAGAAGTCCTCCCCGCTGCCTTGGCTAATATTTATCCCTTCGACACCACCTAAAAACAGATTATAAGGGCATTATCGCGTCGCTGCTTGTGGGATCTTGCTGTGCTCAAACTGTCTGCCCCCGTTTCCTGCATTACAGAGTGCCTCATCAGCTGTTAAAGTGCTACACTATGTCCCAAGGTCATAAAAAAGGCACTACATAAATGCAAGCCTTTTCAAATGGCCCATAAAATGGCAACAATAATTGCCATCACGTTAAGAAGCCGACATATTGTCACATAGACAAGTAACGGCTGCTTCTGGGTGTTCACCATAATGAAATGAAGCCAATAATGGAACATTTCACCTTATATTAAATAACATGAATTTTTGTTTCATGCACCGTCTTTGCGCAATAAAAAATAAGCCTGCATTTATACCTACACTTAAACATGAGACCAAAAGCCTTACTACTTAAGGACCGGCTGATTAAATTATTCATTCTCTATGTCTGGAGACAGGGACAACGCGATTGCACGGACAAAATGCACCCTCAGTCGAAACAGCTCAGCAAAGAATGTTTGAAAGGGAACGATATAAGAGCTAAATTTCACAGTGGACAATGATCCATCAGGACAAAAGGATTGTTTACATAGAAAGATAGAAGCTAGAAGCAGGAGTGGGCAATTTGGCCCTTCAAACCTGCTCCGCCATTCATTTTGATCATGGCTGACCATTGAATTCCTGATTTCCCCTTCCTCCCTTGATCCCTTTAGCCCCTAGAACTATATCTAATTTCTTCCTGAAATCATAAAACATTTTGGCCTCAACTACATCCTATGGTGATGATTCCACATACTTATCACCCTTTCGGTGAAGAAATTTCACCTCAGTTCTATAAGGTTTACCCCAGATCCCCAAACTATGGCCCCTTAGTTCTAGACTCTCACACACACTGAGAACATTCTTTCTGGATCT